>NC_064557.1:4265728-4565728 GCF_023856365.1 Brienomyrus brachyistius | reverse complement strand
TATTTACACAAGTTTCAACATTTCACTTTTTCTCTTGTGAAACAGACTCAGCCAGAAACCCTGTGCTACTGAAATGATTTTTAATATAAATGAATAGAGAAAATGAGTTTTCTGCTGCTCTGGGCGGGGGAGCGAGCACTCAGCAGAATCTCGTGCACGGTGCTAGAAGACCCGGAGCCGGGCCTGGGTAGAGACATGTGCTTCTGCCATTACGTCCCACAAGCATATTTACTATCCATCCATTGGCCTACAAACAAGCCAATCAGAGGAGCCAAAACTAGCAGGTGCCACCTTCAAGAAAGGGGGCAGCAGGTCATCACAGGGCCCATGTGACACACTATGCAGGATTCGGAGACAGAGCCCTAAACACAAAGAGCAGAGTGAGAATGAAAGGCAGAAGTGACAGTGCTAACTGAGCCACTGTGACTCGCCACCATATTGATATACTTATGGTGCAACTGCTTAAGTTGAGACAAACAGTGAGAATGAATGAAAACACAGGGATGCCATTGAACAGGGACATCTGTGAGTGATTGGAGAATCTTATTCTTCCTTCTGAAAGGAAGTAAGATGTGTGTTTGTTACAGCGTGGTTTAGTTCAGGCGTTCTGGGAAACGCTCCCCATTCTGTTTTGATGTATCTAATTACTTCTGATTCAGACAGAATCTTAACCCCTTCATTGAAAATTCATCAACAGACTTCTAATCAGCAGACATGGAAATTTTTGTGCTGGGATGGTAGCGTGTGCAGTTTTTCAGCGCCAAGCCATGACATGTAACTGCTGTCGGTCGACCCATGTCAAGACAGTCTGC
This sequence comes from Brienomyrus brachyistius, assembly GCF_023856365.1. Lineage (NCBI taxonomy): Eukaryota > Metazoa > Chordata > Actinopteri > Osteoglossiformes > Mormyridae > Brienomyrus > Brienomyrus brachyistius. Next base: position 4,564,916 of record NC_064557.1, on the reverse strand, counting down.
TGTGATGAAGACCGTATCGCTAGCAAAAGAAATCAAACCTTCGACTTCACCTGAGGGATGACACAACCTTCACTGCAAGCCCAGCTCTAAAAACAGTAATAATAATAATAATATATTTAAGAAGCAAGCTAGAATTAAATAATAAAAACAGTTTGATACTAATGACCAGGGTCACCTACTCTCGGTGTCCAATAATAACCATATAAAGTGGCACACGAGCAAATTTGAAGTTCAAATTATGATGGTGTGGGACTCCCTGGAAGACCTCAGCTTTTCTACATGCTGAAATCCAGAATGGAAATGACACCATGATAGCACTGAAATAATGTAATGAGCATTATATTAAAAGCAGGAGTTTGGTTTTACCAGTTACCCATCTGTGGGCCCTTGGGCTGATAAAGCAAAGCAAATATGAAATATTAGGCATTTCACAAGCACTGCTGCTCCCTTTGCCAGAAATGAAAATAAATAAACTTACATCATCATTAACATTTAATTCTACCTTGGTTTGGCAGCTGAAGGCTTTAAAGGCTAACGATCCTCACAAAAAAACATAATACACACAAACTTGCTGCCACGCTAGTGATTAAATACTGATTTATTTATGCTACTAACTTTGCTTTCATGTGACTTAAATAGGTTACACTGTTGCACTGTGCTTTCATGTGACTTACATAGGTTACATTGTTGCACTGTGCTTTCATGTGACTTACATAGGTTACATTGTTGCACTGTGCTTTCATGTGACTTACATAGGTTACATTGTTGCAGTTTCTGGCAGCTGAATATTTCTGGGGACAATGTAACTTAAGTACCTCACTGAAGGGTAAAACAGCAGAATCCTCTACCATTTACATTTACAGTATTTGGCAGACACCATTAGCCAGAGCGACTTACATAAGTGCTTTAAGACGCTGCGATTAATTTTCCCGATACTAGCTCAATAAGGACCCAAGCTATGAATACCATCTATCCGAACACTGTTGAGAAAGTGCAGCAAATTTTTATTTATTTATTTATTTATTTATTTATTTAACACATACACACACACATGGAAAAGAGCTGAGTAAGAACAGAGTTACTACTTCAGGTATTTCTGAAAAAGGAAAGTTTCTCACAAGTCCAGCTCCATCGTGCTATTAAAAAACTGTGTGACCATGCATGTAAACTTTGGCATTTTGTTCATTTTCTGCTTGTCATTCGATCAGTTTCATTTTTCAGGCCACCTGTCCCCTAGAGCAAGGTACTTCATGAAGCCGATTTAGTTAAAATAATCGGGCAGACAGAAGTGTATCGTTGATCTAAAAAGCAGTAAGTCTTTCTGAGGGGAGGGGGAATAGTGAGCAACACATCACAGAAACACTGACTAGAGAACTGTGACTGTTTATCGTGAGTGTAAGCTCTGAATCAGAGGGAAGCACAAACAGAGAGAAACCTTTCATCACCCATTACCATGAGCCATTAGTCTTTGTCCAAGTCTCCCTCCATATCAAAATCTAATCTCCGAATGCTGGCTTTTACCCCGCAACCAATCACAGCAGTCAGGCAGAGGCTAATAAACCAATCACAGGAGTCAGCCAGAGGCTAATAAACCAATCAAGCTGTGGGCAAAAACCTAAATTAAGCCAAACGAAAATTGAATTAATGTAAATGCAAACCCAATGCGTTTTAAAAGCAGCATCAATGATTTGCCGAAATAGTACAACAATTATATAATGGCTTCTTTTCAAGAACAGGTTCAGAAAATGAACTGATAAAATATGTATTATGTTTAACAAAATAGTAAATAGAAGTTTCTGCCTTCCTTTTCATGGAGAGAAGCAGGCGCGGAAAGCCTGTGATCAGCATGGACTCTGCTGAGCACAGCTGGGGTGATATTAACTAAGATAATGGAAACGCTGCATGAAAAGGACATTACCTTTGAAATAGCAAAATCAGAATTATGTGGCTACAAAGGTGAGTCATACTGGCTGGACTGCCAGTTAGCAGTATATAAAGGAGGTCTGACAAGCACAGCTGTGATATATGACCATTCAAAGCAACAGCTCCACCGAGGCCAGTGCCGGTGCCGAAACTGTAGGTACGTAACCAACCTGAAAAATGATTTAATATGTTAAGGGAACAGTGCACGTGCAGCACTGCAAAGAGCACAGCGATTGGTCCAGCCGATCACGCCCAGTCATTTTTTCAGTCTCTTCTGTCAAACCACCAGAACTTAAACAGAATTATAAGCAAGGCTACGTCCCCCCCCCCATCATAGCGAAATTCAGTTCACAAAGAAACTAACATAACTGGGGGCAGCTTCTATTGTCCAGGATTGAAGATTCAACTCCCACTCTTCACGTTTCAACCTTTGTAGTATCATTAGCTCATTCAAGCTCAGTTTGCCTGCTAATAAATTGACGTTTGTGTATTTCCTGTTTTGATGCTTCTACTATGAGGCTGATTATGGCACCTTGTCATTTTTATTTATCAGTTGGAGTCAGATTAATTCAGCTCATTTTCTCACTTTACAGATTACTGTACAGTTAACTTTTGCCAGGAAACTGTGGTATGTTATTCAAATGAGCTTAATGCAGTACATGGTGAGAGGGACAGTATTGCAGTGGGGGACACCTTAGATGGAAAGTCACATACATGCAGCTAATATGTTCCAGTCATTGTGGGGACTCTCCATAAATTTCTGATGCCAACACCTTAATCCTAAGTATCCCAACCCTACCCAACCCTAACCTTAACCATATTATTATTACATTGTGGGGAACATTTGGTCTCCACAACGTCACATAAACACGATGCACACACATACATACTCAATAGGTAAAAATGATACTAATTAGCCTGAATGCATGTTTTCAGACTTGAACAATGTAGGAAGAATATGCAGACTGAACAAGGGCTGCGAAAATTGATTACTAATGCATTATTTAAAAAAAAAAACATCAAGATATATTTAAGTCATAGTTGTTCACACTTTACACAGGTTGGAGAATCTCTGCTTAAAGTGACAAGCTGGTATTGTGGCTTTACTGCCATGCCACGTGAGGTCAGTCTAGCAGTGACCACACACTATTCACATACTATTCGGCTTTGTATCATCCATTCGCAGATGCATCCACCATATTTAGCTCTCTCACAATGTTACTTAACATACAAACATTAAAACTGCTAGGTGGTGACATCATTATTCGTAACATATACAGAAAATGACAGAAATGCGACTAGCCGATTACAAAATTCATTGCTAGCTATTTTAAGTGCTGATTTAATGATGGTATCGATTCATTGTTGCAGCCCTAAACTGAACACCACAGATTCATAGCCCCCAGCCCTGGAGGTAGTGCTACCGGCCAGTGCTGTGCTGGGCGGTGAAATCAGGTGAAAGTGTTTTTTTTTTCCTTTTTCGGGCCCCTGCCAAAGTGGCAGATGTTTCCTAGCCTTGTGGCTCTCTTTCCCTTCTTCATTTCGGCTGTGTAGGTCACCCACCTGCTTCCTCCCAGGGGAGACTCCCCATATCACGTGGTTCCATCCTGAGCTCGACTTTCCCACGCTGGCCGTTAACTCTGCCCATGACTCGATGTCATTCTTTACCATTGCAATAATAAATAATAATAAGGAATAAATGCTGTTTCACACTCGCCCAGATCCACAGAGTATGACAGATGAGGTGTTTTGTTGTAGTTAACATTCGGCAAATGAGATGAGATGAAGCCTGATTGGACAAAATGAGATTAGATTAACTGTGAACGAACCAATTATTTTTGTGTTAACAAGGCAGGGAAACGAATGGGTCATTAGGTGCGTGTCTCCAGGGCAGGATTGTCAATACTCTGAGGAGAAATGAGAATGCTATCGATTCATGTTTCTAGGTAATTATACTGCAGCCACAACTTGACATGCCGTGGCTTAAGGGAAGCGATTCGGGAAAAGCACACGGATCATTAAAGTCACCATCATACTGTATTAACCCTGTTGACTTTGCATTGACATCACGGAAGAAATAAAATAGTATCATAATTAAATTATTCCAACTTCATCTTTCACTGATGTCCACTGTGTCTTTTATTAAGACTAACTCTAAACCATGAATGATGTCTGGCTTTTGTGAAGACGCCATCATCCATCAGCCAGGAGAGCAATGCCTGACAATAGCTGAGAGAAGTTAAAAACATCTTTGGGGGTCTTTTGACCTTTGTCTGATACCATGACTCTGAGTTTTGTTTTTTTTTTTTTTTGCCAAAGTCAATGGAGCAGAAAAATAAACGGATTTGTTCTGGGTGCAGCTGTCCTGTGACCACGGGCACGAACCCTTTAATGCACACGGTCCACTGGACTTCATGTTCCACACGCTGACTTGTGACAATAAGCCTCACTCCTGCAAGTTTCCATTGAAGAGTCCTTCCAGCTGCCAGCTATTTGAAGACCTGGAAAGCAATGCTGGGTCCAGATTGGCACACGGATTAGCTCAATTAAGAAAGCAGGCCAAACTGGAAACCCAGAACGTGCTTCCACCCATTCGGGCAAATAATCAACAGTAGATGGCCTTGTCAGGGGGTTTTTAACCTCTGTGAAGAGCTAATGGCAGAAGCGTCCTCGTGGTAGAGCATAAGAAACATAAGAGATGATACATTTTCTCACCACTAGTCAACGGGTCGACATTGTGTACAGGCAGTGCCATTTACCACCGTGTTTCTGCATGGGGCTACAAAACTAATGTGCTTCTATATGGTGTCTAGTAGACAGGGGCAAGTTTGTTGTTTTCCGGGGCCCCGAAGTGCCATTAGCGGGGCCCCAAACCAATAAACCAGGCCCCGTTTACACACCACCCAGGAGAATGACATTCACAGTTTTGTATTGCTTGTTTAAATTGCTTTTTTAATCCCTCTGCAAAGTGTTAAAATCCAGCTCCGGAAATGTGCCCATCTAAACAGATGCATTTGGACTCTTGTTAATGCACTAATAGCTAATAGGCCGGGTTTCAAACATACACCAATCCTTTGCCCGTGAACAAGCCGTGGAGTTTGGAAGGGGCAGGAACCGAGGCAGGATTGCAAGCGCTGCAAATCAGAAACTTCAAACAAAGGCATTATCTGAAGACAGAAGAAGTGCAGAGGACTGGATTCATGCTGCGTCCCACGCTTCCCAAACACAATCAAACCGCATGCCTCTAAGCCTTTCTCCAAATGCTGACAGTTTCCCCAACAAATGAGGGTCCTTGGCTTTTAAACCCGAGTGAAAAGGAAAATACCGGTACCCCATTAATTAGCAAAGGCAGCACTTGCAAAGCAATTTCAGGTTCAGCTTTAACGACAATGTTTAAAAAAACCAGGCAACCATCACAGACTTAGCAGAGCAATTTAGTTCATTGCACTTTTGTTGGGGAAAATCTTTTTATGTTTTTTTTCGGCGGCTCAGTAGTCAGAACTGTAGCCTGACACTGTCTGGCCTGTACAGTATGTGTGATAAGCTGCCACCCCATGCAGGCCGGCTCCTGCTCGGATCAGTGTGCTTCCTGGGACAGGGTCCAGGATCACCGCAGCGCCGCATGCAATATTTTCACATATCATATATATCCCATATAAATAAATGGCTGCTTACATCAACAGTGTAACATGGTACGGTACTTACATTTTAATAATACTCCATAATATTAATATTAACTCTCATCTATACTGTATATAATGCTTGTGTATAAAATTATGTATACATATACAGACATATATATACACACACATACATATATATAAATACACATTTACAGACACACAGGTTGCAGTGTGTTTGCGTATGTGTGTATACAAGTACGTATATAATATATATTCAAATTCAAATTGAAAAAAATCTTTATTTGTCCCCGAGGGGCGATTTAAAAGGCGCAGAGGAGCAGCGCACACACATAACAGCTGTAACATTTGACACAACAGATGACACACAATAGACACACAAACATGTCAGTATATATACATATATAAAATGTTTAGAACTACAGTTTCAAATAAATACTACAGACACTATGATGATTCTTGTGCTATGTATGTATGTATGTAGGCTGCTGTTAGTAAATTTCATTGTGCTTATGAAAAACTTGTGCAACGCCAAAGAAACATGCTTGATCCTTCAACGCTTTACCAGAGTGGTAGAGAATGTGGTATAGCAAATCTCTGCCATCGCTCTTCTATACCGGTCCATCGCAGGCCTTGCTGCCAAACTGCATTATATCTGCATTATATCTGCATTATATCTGCCTAACTCGTGCATCAGCTGAGCAGCAGGTCCTCCTGGCTGCATCCCTCAGACCAGCACACCTCAGTGACAGTGTCCTGCCTTCTCCTTGTACTGACTCTCCCCCGCACACGTCTCCAATTATTTGTGGACATTACAAACATTGGGGGGGGGGGGGGCGTAATGAGAAGCCCGGCCGGGTGACAGGTGAGAGCACGGCCTGAAATATTGGTGGGAATGATGTGTCCCGCGCTGACGTGCCGTGTGTCGGCATCATGGAGCTCGTTAGCACCACGTCACTGCAGACGCAGCTGTACTCATTCCCACGTGTCAAACCGTGCGCCGAGACATTGTTGGAGGCGTCTAGGTTATTTTATTTTTATTATCGTTACTTTTTATGGCATTTGAAGAAAACCAAAAAAAATGAAGAAACCAAAATAACTGGACAAAGAACAATAACAAATTCGTCCCGCTGGCTGAACAAAAGACAAGCAGAGTTTTCCCTGAAGCCTAAGGAGCCAAACCTGCATCCTCAGCCATTAATCTTCCAGGTAAGGAGACCCAGAATCAGCAGCAGCCATCTTTGGGATGCTGCTACACAGTGCTCCTCCAGGCCATGTATGAAAAACCCTACAGTCACTTCCGAGAGCATATAGATCAGTGTTTCCCAGTCCAGTCCTCGGGGAGCGGAGCCACAGACAGTCCACGTCTTTGCTCCCTCCCAGGTCCAGCAGAAAAAATGTGGACTATCTGTATTCACGTGCAACTTACAGTATACCCAGAGTATGCATGTGCAGCTTACACAGAGTATGAATGTGCAGCTTACACAGAGTATGCATGTTCAGCTTACACAGAGTATGCATGTGCAGCTTACAGTATAGACAGAGTATGCATGTTCAGCTTACACAGAGTATGCATGTTCAGCTTACACAGAGCATGTACGTGCAGCTTACAGTATACACAGGGTATGCATGTGCAGCTTACACAGAGTATGAATGTGCAGCTTACAGTATAGACAGAGTATGAATGTGCAGCTTACACAGAGTATGCATGTTCAGCTTACACAGAGTATGAATGTGCAGCTTACAGTATACCCAGAGTATGCATGTGCAGCTTACACAGAGTATAAATGTGCAGCTTACAGTATACCTAGAGTATGAATGTGCAGCTTACACAGAGTATGCATGTGCAGCTTACACAGAGTATGCATATGCAGCTTACACAGAGTATGCATATGCAGCTTACAGCTTACACAGAGTATGAATGTGCAGCTTACACAGAGTATGCATGTGCAGCTTACAGAGTATGAATGTTCAGCTTACACAGAGTATGAATGTGCAGCTTACAGTATACCCAGAGTATGCATGTGCAGCTTACACAGAGTATGAATGTGCAGCTTACACAGAGTATGAATGTGCAGCTTATACAGAGTATGCATGTGCAGCTTACACAGAGTATGCATGTGCAGCTTACACAGAGTATGAATGTGCAACTTACAGTATACCCAGAATATCCATGTGCAGCTTACACAGAGTATCCATGTGCAGCTTACAGTATAGACAGAGTATGCATGTTCAGCTTACACAGAGTATGCATGTGCAGCTTACACAGAGTATGCATGTGCAGCTTATAGTATACACAGAGTATGCATATGCAGCTTACAGTATACACAGAGTATACATGTACAGCTTACACAGAGTATGCATGTGCAGCTTACAGTATACACAGAGTATGCATGTACAGCTTACAGTATACACAGAGTATACATGTACAGCTTACAGTATACACAGAGTATGCATGTACAGCTTACACAGAGTATGCATGTACAGCTTACAGTATACACAGAGTATACATGTACAGCTTACAGTATACACAGAGTATGCATGTGCAGATAAGGCATGAGAAAACAACACCAGAAGTCATATATGTGCTGAGAGTCATGGGTGAACATCAGCAACATCAGTGAAGTATAAGCTTATTCACAAAATGAGTAGGGTAAACCACCAAACAATAGATTACCTATTAGGTACGGATATCCTAACAAAACAAATCACCCAGAAAGTAACTTGGGCAGTGATTCATGACAACATCCACAGAATGCAGCACACAGCAAGAGTATAAGTCGAATGAAATTTTATAACAGCGACATTTGTTGCTATTCCCACGCACATAACAAATAGGCAAAGGCACAGTAACCTCTGCTGCTCTGGATTACACAGGAATTGTGATGCCAGTGTTCTGCTCCATTGACTTTGGCAAAAAAAAAAAACAAACACATCACGTAAAAATAGCAAAAAAAAAAAAACACACACACACACACACAATCTGTCGCAGGTGTCCTGGGGTTCCGGCCAATGAATCTAACACCCACTTCAATTAACGTGCAGACAGCATCTTTTTCTTTTGCTGCAAAGTGGAGTTGCAGCAGAGTGCTCCAATCCTGCGAGATGGCGGATAAACAAAAGGCAAAAAGACTTCTCCGTGAAGTGCTGTTCGCGGTCAGCACGGCGACGCATTGCCACATCTCTACACGTCCAGCACCGCGCATGCCCATCTAAAGCCGTACGCTGATTCGCATGCTCATGCTTCGCGTTTCATTAGCTTGTACCTAAAGGTTTGTGGAAGGCTTCACGTTGAAGTTCAGAGATACATAAAGGAAGCGGGCCATCGTCGGCACCAGTTCCGCTCCTCATTCACTTCACAGCAGGACTGGAGAACGTAGCTAAACCGTGCAGATAAATAAAGGGAGGACGTGATGTCATTAGAGAAAAGTAGCTGACACACATGAGAGAATAGTGTACGTGATGTCATTAAAAAAAGCAGCAACTCGTACAAATTAATAGAGAATGTCATGTGACTTAAAAGCAGGTAAGCTGTATAAATAAAGGCATTCAACATAAGCAGTTAAATTATATAGACAAATAGAGGATAGGGTGTCACGTAAGCTGCATAAGTAAATCTATAATTTAAAGTAATATAAATTTAAAACACAAATAAATTAATACAGAATGTAATGTTACATAACAAAGGCAGCAGGAAGGAAAGATGCTGGAAGCGGAAGAAAGCAGAGGGAATAAAGAGTTACCCCGCCCAGCCTCAGTGACGAATTATGGCCGTTTAACTGACAGCCCTTCTCCTGAATAGATCTGAAATCTGTATCAGTAAACCAGACAGAAACAGACCAGTACAAACCAGAACAAAACAGGCAAGAGTAAGCCAGACGTAAGCAGGCTAAAATAAACCAGACTGAAACAGGCCAGAGCAAACCAGAACAAAACAGGCAAGAGTAAGCCAGACTTACAGTAAGCAGGCTAAAGTAAACCAGTGGCCTGTACTACGAAGTGGGGTTACTGGCTTATCGGGGTAACTTGTCGGATTTAAGGTACCAGAGTTTAAATGGACTTCGTTCACTTACATTTTGCCCAGACTAGGTTCCGCGATAAGCCAGTAACCCCATTTCGTAGTACAGGCCACAGATTGAAACAGGCCAGAGCAAACCACAACAAAACAGACAAGAGTAAGCCAGACTTAAGCAGGCTAAAGTAAACCAGAAAAAACAGGAAAGGCAACTACAGTATAATGAATCAGGCATGTGTAAATCAGACTAAAACAGACAAAATGTATTCAGAATAAAAATGGCCAGAATAAGGCAGACTAAACAGAGTGGAGTAAACCAAATTAAAACAGGCCAGAGTAAAGCCGACTAATAAAGCAGACTGTCTTTCTTGGGTGGCATTTAAATAGTGAGAGCAGAGGGGCATCCCTTACAAGGCTGACTTTTCCATAAATTACAGGCTGTGTAACTGAAGGCTCGGCTCCCAGTGGTTCTTCCGTTTGTCTGCCGAAGGCAGGAGCCCATAATCATATGGATAAGTGGGGGCCTGGGCTTTCAGCCCCGGCAGAAACAGGGGATATCAGGGCCAGTGTAATGTGCAAATATATCCCTTCCCCATACTGTGGAAATACGCACCTGCCGATGGACTGATGGACTGCTGTACTGCGACACTGGCCCCCTGAAATCAGATCGGCCCCGAGCACCCTCCCCTCGCCACCCTCCATTTTCCCAAATGCATGCATGTGACACTAACAGAACTTTAGCAGTTCCCAGAATTGCATGAATACATTAATCAAAGCCATCATTATTGTGAATTTTAAGAAACAATATATTTAGTTGATATAGTAGTAAGAGGTCAGTGACAGTTATCTTTTGTCCTCTTAAGATGCCCCTCCCCAATCCCCCACCCACTGGCACCATGCTTCCTTGGATAGACTCCACGTTCCCTGTGGCCCTCTGCTGGATGTGTGTGGAACTGAAGATGGATGAATGGGTGGATGTAGGGCAGAGATTTTTACTTCTTGAGAGCTAGACATTTCAGTAGCTGGCTTTTAGATGTAGGAGCTGACATATACATTAAACCATCCACTGTTCTTCTTTTGATGCTTAATTTCTGTAAGTGGTCAATAGTCTGCAGACTTTTGTGCCACTGAGCACTTCATATTTTCTGTGGAAGGCTGAGAAGCGTAGGTGGCCCTGGAGAGTGCTGGATAAACACCTCACCATCCCAGGGGGGAGAGTCAGGAGGCTGCGAGGATCAGCATGGACCTCAGAGCTGGCCAAACCATGTCAGAACCATGTGTGATCAGCCTCCATGTTCATCGTCTCTCCGCCGTCTTTCCGCAAGCACTAAGCAGACAGGCCGTCGTCTTATCGCGCCTGATGGAGAATTCCGTGCACGGCTCTCCTCTCTACCTCTGACTGATGGAGTCTCCCATCCTCGGAACAGGTGTGACTTGTCCTCCATATGGTCTATATGGAGTTAATCGTTCAGCAATTCTCGCACAGCTGGTACGACAACAGCAGAGAAGCAAAGCTTGCAACAATAACGTCGGCCGGTTAATTCACAGGTGAAAGTTTTACTACAGCTGTTATTTTTATCGTAGCCTAAAAACATTCAAGCAGCTACATTTTATTTATTTAGCCGAGACTTTTATCCAAAAGAACTTACATTTTTCTGAGCTGAAGCAGAGTCCCTGGAGCAAATGAGAGTGAAGGACCCACTGCAATCACTCTGACAACCCCGGGATTTGAACCTTGACCTTCTCATCACAAATAGGGAGGCTTAGCCCACTAAATGACACGCCACCCCCAAAAGAAAATACCCAGGGTTCTGATCCAAGAAAACCGAACCACACAAAAAATATAAAATTGTCTCATGAGGAATAATGTACAGGTTCATTAAAATTCAGTGAAAACTGCATTTAACACCAAAACAGTAGGTGAGGTGCACACTGAGCTGCTAACCTAATGTCGTATGTGTGCTTTTCAGTTTCACTGACCTAGTTTATGGAAGTGAATATTTTAGGTTAAGTAAGGCCCTCAGGTTACTAGTGCATGTCCTTAACTATGCTACCCTGCACTACCAGGCCAGAATTACTGGTGGGTTGTGCAGTTTAATCAGAGCAATATCCATTTCTCACAAGCATGATGTCCATTCTATATATAGAGGGGTCTTGCACAATGCATTTCAGGGTCCTGGAAGATCCAGTGCCTGACTTACACATAAATAACAAAAATATTCGTTGAACAAAAATATTCGTTGCAAGTGGACGCCTTCTGTAGTGGTCGTACGTCAGAACCATTTTATATATTATCGAAACAATTTTTCACAAATGGGTTTTTGGGACAGAGTTATTTCCAGCATTTTGGCTACAGTGGGCTTTAGTGGGTCAGATTGGGCCTGCGAGTGCCGTTGTAATCAGAACAAAGAGATGAATCAGACGAGCTTTGAAGGATCAGCACAGATCACAGCAGATCAAGCAACATTAAAGTGAATTCTGTTTACTTAACAGCATTCATTAAGGCAGAATCCACATTGGGGAGAGAGCTGTACTTCCCAGGACTGTCTAATCATGGCTGTATTAATAGTTTCTGTTGCTTTTCAGGATTTGGATAAAAGTTTTAATTATTGGCTTCCAGTACAGCTGTTCCTTCTCACAATGTTGCGTAAATAACAAGAGGTGTTTACAGAGTTGTGGGTTACTGGTAGAGACCAATAAATAGGCATCACATGGTGACGTGCAGATGCTGCAGGTATCTGGGCACTCGGAAGTAGCGGAGAGCTGTGTTTCACTCAGGAAGCGTCTGCATGTGGGGTAACAGGGAATCTGCAAGCATACTGTGGGAAAATCCTCACTTGAGAAAACGAACCTCATTCACACCTTTTCATTCCAACTACTTTATAACTCAGTGTAACAGTATATAGTCATGCGTCGCTTAACGACGGGGTTATGTTCTGAGAAATTACTCATTAAGGGATTTTGTCATTATACGAACATCACAGATTACTTGTGCAGTACACACATAAATGGTATAGCCTACTACACATCTAGGCCACAGTAAACTTCATATATACATAGCGAAATGTCGTTATCGTGTCTGTGACAGTGACATACACATATGTATATAAGATACACACACACACACACAGGCAGTTAGGAGATGAATCCATGTCTGGAAACATGTGGGTTCCAAGCCTGTGGCTGGTACAGGAATGATATCATCCTTGGGCCCTTGTGCAAGACCCTAACCCTAACCCCCATTTGCTCCAAGGGCACTAGCTGTCTCTACTCGTACTCATACGACACTTTGGACAAAACTATCTGCCAAAGAAATGAATGTGTTTATGTTGCCAACTCAGTTTGAGTTTGCTTAATAAAATTCATGGCAGGAGAATCTTACTTTTATCTCTAAAAATGAAAGAGAAAAATAAATTATAAATGAAAAAATATATGAATAAAAACATGATGAAGAGTGAATATCATAGCGCCTGGTTCTGCTGCAGTGAGAGTGGCTGTGTGATGCACGGCAGTTTGACTTACATTATGCAAAGAAACAGGGAAAGGACTATGGGCAGGGTAGGCGCGAGCATGTCCGGAATCATCCAAGGGTACAACAGCAGACCACCTGAGATTTCAACAGAAACCTGTTTTCCAAGTTCACACCCATAACTGCCATTATACCTACTGCAATTTATGTGACATTGGAAAGAAATGGCTGTTTATGGAAGGGAAGCAACCACAACAGTCTTGATATTTTCATGGTTTGATTGCATAGAATACTTTTTATGCCAAAGAATGTTGCATATTGATGGAACATTTCAGATATTTCTGTCTTTTAAGTTAACCGTAATTCTCTACTCACCTCAAAATTAATAAGCATAACAACCGTTAGTCACCTAGCATGATTTAGCATCATGAGATGGTGTTAAAGGATTACGCATTTTATTAAAAAACTTTCGTCTGTGATAGTTTGAACAGCAGCCCCAGCTACAGAACACAGAGCTGACATTTAAATTGCATAATGTCTGTTACTGCTATCAAAACATGCTTCCGAAAGCAGCTAAGTCAGGCTTAAGAGCTACCCCGAGGCAGCTGGCTGTTCATTAGTCAAAGATTGTCCTTAATGGCCGTTTAGCCACTATTAATAAGCAGCACAACATGAATCACTAAAACAAGAAGCAGAACTCAAAAGTAATCCAATGTACTACCTTAAATATAATTTTTAAACCAGTTATTACTGCTGCTGACATCCCACGTCTGTAAATATGCATTTATATGCATATAAAAAATTCATTTGAATATTTAAAACATCTGAAATGCAATTAGAAGTTATCAATGCTTAAATATCAAAGATCAAAACATGGATCAACCTCCTTGCATATGAAGCTTGACTGTTTAAAATTATCATTAAGATGGGCACGCTTCATCAGGCAGACAAGCCGACATCACCTTGAACGACCATGTAACAGGATTAACCCCTGCAGCTCGCTGTGCTTATGTTGATACCAGGAGGTCACCTTCAGTAATGTGTTGTTGAAAAGGAGATTGCAGGATTTTTAGATAAGTATGAGAGTGAAATTAAGATTACTGCCTCCTTCAACAGGTTCCCTACTGCCAAAATGATTCCCATACATCCATCCATCCATCCATAATATAACAGCATTACAGGCAGATTTTTGATGAGTCCATGATTGTATAAAAGATGTATCACAACACACCCATGTAAATCACCTTGGGGTGACTTGCAGTGAAAGGCACTATATAAAAATGAATTGAACTGACCTGAACTGATATTCTTTGCTTCAGGAAGGAGCCTGCAATGGATTCGTTTGTAATGATAGGGAATTAGACATGACACACCCCTGTGACATTTACGTTTCGTGAAGGAGCGGTTAAATTTGACATGCAACCAGGAGATGAAGAGCCCAGAGAGCATTGTACCTCAGCTGGACCCCAGGACAGAGCACCTAGCCTCAGACGCTTTCATGAGCAATGCCCCCCACCCCCTCCCCCCAACAAAACGAAGTAATGCAGTAAATGTCTACAAATGGAAAAAAAGCACATTTCCAACTAATTAAGCTGTTGGATGAAGGAGAAACATCTCAGACAGATATTGCTGCTTATCAAATTAAAAACATAATCCCAGAGAGGGGTGACAGGGGGCTCAGCAGGAAGCTTATCTCCTCACATCTCCAATGGTGGCCGTTTCAATTAGACCAGCCACACTGCAAGAGGGGGGGGATTTACATGATCTGCTCATTTTTGCACTGAGTTTCCATCGGGCTCATTGAGTTTCACCTACGAGCCAAAGGCAGGAGGCCCTACGCTTGCCTTGCTGCAGAAGGCTGTGTATCAATGGATGTAAGCTTTCTGTGAGGGACGTGCTCGCTATCCATATCTCACATGCTACCTGGGCACTGCTTCGTTGGCTGGGTTCCAGACCAACATGACCTTGGCAGTATATGTCATTGGAAAATATCTGGCTTCTTATCCCCAGAAATGGACCGTGCGGAGAATTTCCACATGGAAGTCTGCAGAGATATGCCACTGCTCTTCATCCTAAGGCTGACAGCTATACAAAAGTGCCAGTAAAAACATGCTTGTCTCTAGAGGTCTCATAGATGAACATCCATTAATTTCAAGAATTATTAACCTAAGTCACGCTACGCAAGACATTGACCAGTGTCACCCTACGCAGGACATTGACCCGAATCACCCCACGTAGGACATTGACTCAAGTTACCCTACACAGGACACTGACCTGAATCACCTCAAGCAGGACACTGACCCGAGTCACTCTATGCAGGACACTGACCCAAGTCACCTTACGCAGGACATTGACTCGAGTTACCCTACGTAGGACACTGACCCGAGTCACCCTACGCAGGACACTGACTCGAGTCACCCTACGCAGGACACTGACCCGAGTCACCCTACACAGGACATTGACCCGAGTCACCCTACACAGGACATTGACCCGAGTCACCCTACGCAGGACCTTAGTCACTCTACATGAAGCATGTGCCTGAGTCACCCTCCAGCTCTTGCTGACTCATATTCTCCTCTCACGCATCCAAAAAGCCCCCCCTCACACTACCGCATCTTCAGTGTGGCTCACCGGTAAGCTGATCATCCTGCCCCCTGCAGTCCAACCAGTGAGTCTGCGCTGAGCTTTTGGCTCGGTCCGCCTGGCCTCAGTGTGACCTTGTGCCACAGGAATGTCGGTGCGACAACCCTGTGACCGACTCTTCCAACTCAATCAGAAAAGAATGCGTTACTCTCACTTTAAGTGTTCCGTATGACGAACACTGGGGAAGCTCTAAAAGTGTGAGCATGGCAAAGACCTTGTGGACAAAAGGAAGTAAATTCTATGGTGATCTTCTGCAGAAAGAATTGCCCAGACAGGACATCTTTTCTTCCTTCAGTGGGTAGAGATCCCCCCCCCCCCCCCCAAACAAATGGAACATCCCGGGAACTGAAATGGCCTTGACATTTTAGAACTTAAGATCCCCTTGGTCACGAGATTCAAAGTTTATCAGCTACAACATGCAAAGACTTCTGCTATAGACTGAGCTCTCGAACCCAGTATTGAACTAAGTGCTAAGTAAAAAGTATCCTGAAAGCTCTAAGGCTGCATGTCTGTAATAAAAAAAAAAGTCAAATATTAAGTCTTAAAATCCGATAAACACAAAATGCGCCAATTTGCACACCCAGTAATCTCAGACTCGTGGATAGGTATAATGCACAGACTTGAATTGCGTACCGTTGGTATCCAGAGAACTTACCCGGTCGTCCAGGTTGCAACCTTACGCACTAAAGTAATCCAGAGTAACCCTGTGTGAGGAGGCATATATTTTAAACATTATCCAGCAAACCGCACCACTATTATTTATTCACAAAGTTTGTATATGTATGTTTGATGTAGAGCTCCGTCAAAACAGTTGAAATGAAATGGACCCGTCATGTAGTTGGAGCACCTGTTACATGTAAGTACAACGACGTGCTACAGCATCGGATTGCTGTTTGAGGCTAAAATTCCATCTAAAATTTCATTCCCAAATTTCACTTTATCAATCACAGCATATATATTCATTTTCACCTGGTACTAACTATGTATTCCTTCACAATACAAGGTCCCCAATGAAACCCCTGCATCCACACATCATAGAGACCCTCAGCATTCATAAGATATATATTTGTAATGCCTGCAAATTTTTATATTAGATGAGACTAAAAATTGAGAAATTTCACTAGGCGAAAGAAGTCTTTTCTCATAAAATGCGTTATATCAAGACTGTTAGCACTTACACATCAAATTATGACATATCTCAGTAGACAAGATTGTCCTGAAAACAAATACATAAAGCATGTGTGGCTAAATCATGTACATACAATGTAATAAGGCTAAAATCAACGGGATAGAAAAAGACTCAAAAATCGGAATAAGGTTGAGAGGGTTAAGTTCTCTAGTCAGCTCCACGGCTACAGTGTCAGCACACTCAGATAAAATATGCAACACGGCCGTTTGCACTCTTCCCAATTACTGGGAAGGACTGATGAAAGATTTGCAGGGAACATGCAAGACCCATTAAGAGGTACATTCCCCTTAATTGTTAGTCCATGAGTGTGGCCAGTCTAATGAGGATGGACTCATTTGTGTCCGTTGATGGGCGTGCCTCAGGCCAGAAATGTACACAAACACCACGGCAGAAACGCAAGGCATGCGCGGCTCAGCAGAGGGCCAGCTTCTTGTTCTCCAAAGGAGAGGACTCAGAGGCCCCGGTCGGACAGGCCCTGTGGCACCAGGAGCCACCTGGCATCAGGGGAGAAAATCCCCTAGGAGTGACTTGGGTTGACTGCAAGATGGACATCTCACAGAAGGGATGGAAGCGCCATTGATTTTTCTAATCAGCCAAGAATTTAAGTTGAATCAAAATTCCATTCATATATACATCAATCCATTTATCCTTTCATTCATCCATTCTTCCATATTCCATAAGAACATAAAAAAAATTACAAACAAGAGGAGGCCATTTAACCCATCAAGCTTGTTTGGGAAGAACTCAACTCATATTTCAGAGTTGTAAAAATCTTATCTAGCTTACATTTAAAGGAAGCCAGGGTTTTAGCTTGTACTTCACTAACAGGAAGACTATTCCAAACTCTAATTACACAATGTGTGAAGAAGTGCTTTATCAAATGCATTTTAAGATGCTCTCCCGTTAATTTCCACCTATGGCCATGAGGTCTTGTATTTACTATTTGAAATAACTATTTGGTTGACCAGCATCCAGACCTGTTAGAATCTTATATACCTGGATCATGTCCCCCCTTAGTCTCCTTTGATCGAGGCTGAACAGATTCAGCTCAGCTAACCTCTCCTCATAAGACATTCCTCTAAGACCAGGAATCATTCTCATCGCCCTACATTGCACCCTTTCCAAGGCAGCAATATCCTTTTTAAGGTAAGGTGACCAAACGTGCACACAATATTCTAGGTGGGGTCTTACCAAGAGATTGTATAATCTTAGCATCACCTCCCTTGACTTGAACTCCACACACATAGAGATGTAACCCAACATCCTATTGGCTTTTTTAAATACTTCCCCACACAATTTTCCTGAAATGCGTAAAATTCTCAGAATTCCATTACCACTCAGCCGTTACAGGGATAGGTGATCTTGGAGCCTATCCCAGGAAGCACAGGCTACAAGGCAGGGGAATTCCCAGAATACCAGTCCATCACCAGCCATAGGCTCGCGCACAGCCACGCGCTCTGGGAAATTCAGCCGCGTGAAGCAATATTGTGACACGCATTTCATCTTGAGTGTTTCTACTCCATTTCGGCGGTGGCACAAATCAGTGTGCAGTTATATAGTGGCCTCTTGGCACTTGGGCACATCGGTATATAACTCTGTGCAGCCCCCCCCCCCGCTACATAACTACAGTAAAGGGCTGTTTAACGCAGAGGCAGACAGACTATCAAGAGCATGATTAAATATGGGGGTGGGAGCATTAGTGTCACCCTCCCCAATACCCAACACGTTGGGTGTCTTCAGCATGACTGGTAGTTTTAACCTGACATCATATACCTTCCGTTCAGACATCCTTCAGACACACGGCTGATCTAAAAAGCTCATGAAAATCACATTTATTAAAAGTGTGACAATCGGCCCGGTTTCATATTCAGGTCAGATAAAACTCCGGCATTATGGAGAATCACAAGTTAAGCGTGATAAACAGTGATAAACATGACCCTTCTGTGCTGAACCAGGGACATAATACCGTTCTTTCATCTCCATGGACCTGGACGTCTAAATGCTTGGCTAGCACTTGATACTTACAGATCAGCTCCTGGAAGAGCTGTGTTCTCGTCGGGGGATGAGAATATAAATGGAGTCATTCAAAAGAGGCATCAAAGCTAATGGCTTCACCTGCGACAGAGTAATGTGTTGGTCAGAGTTTCGTGTTCCGCATTATGAAGGAAAAGCTTCCTCCCACACACAGGGTTACTTTGCAGTTAAGGCTGCGGCGTCGCTCTGTTTCCACTTCAGAGGCGCGTCAGGAGGCCGCGAGGCTCATACATGCATTAAAGATGCATGCTGCCAAAAAATGTCGCGTAATCGGTAAATCTGAGACGTTACAGAGAAAGCAGTAAAGCAAGCAAAGAAGAAAAACTCCCAGGAATGATCTCACTGAACATCTCTAATCACCAAACATGAGCGCCCACCCACTCATGCTCCTGGTGCTTATCCAGCCCACGGCTGCGGGGGCTTTTATGTAGATGAATGAACTTTGGAGAGGATGGCTTGAGTCAGAAGAATAAATAAATAAATAAATAAATAAATAATAATAATTATTATTATTATTATTATTATTAATGGTCAAACTCCTCCAAGAGTCTGGGAAAAGACAGCATTCCCTCCCATCCCAACAGACACTGAATGAGAGGGAAGTCCAAGGAGAATTTACCAGAACCTGAAAACAAACACAGATGCTGTAATTAACCCCAGTGCCCAACACCATGATGTTCTCTTCGCCCTTTGCTATCCTCACACACTGGCTGTATTCAAAATTGTATTCCCTGAATTGTAAACTACAAGGTCCATCCAACATCCAGCACTACTATTCAAATTCACATCCTCACTATATAGCGCACTGTAAAATACCCATAAATCACTGTAGTACACTAGAGTGCTCCATGTGTACCAAAATGCAATGCAAAGGGGGGTCTATTGCCAACTGTTAATTACAGTAGTAACTGATTACAGATGAGTGTAGGGGGCTATGCCCGTAAAACATCCACACGCTCTGTCACCTGACAGAAATATTTATCTATTTATTTGTCCGCTTGTTTGTTTAATTAGTTTCTTTAGTGCACATTGTTTCCATAAATACAGAGAATCAGCACATGAGCCCAGGATCAACGACAATATCAAATAATACAAATAATACCTGCATTGAAGGAGAATATGCCCCCTGGGGCTGGAATAAAGTTGGCTTTACTTAAGCCAGTTTGCACCTTTTCACATCGAATACGGCGGAGGAAAGAAATATTACTTTTTTTCTTTCGATATTCCATTCAAACAGTAGGCAGCGAGTCCCCCTTGTCACCAACACCAAAGAGTGTCTGGGCCTTGAATATCAAGAGACCCAAGACAAACAGGTTCGGAAGAGGGGCAAATACATACATTTGTTCCATCCATCCATCCATACTGTACATGTTCTCAAACGACATGGACAGGTGAGGGGTGCGATCCGAAAGCACAGAGTCCACACTCAGCCACCCAGCCAGCCACTGATGCAGAGAACTAAACGTTCTCACTACCTACCACCTAGTACCGGGAGAACCTTGCTACCCTCTATGAGCGCCTCGCTCTCAGCTCTCAGGGAGGCCTGTATGACGCCCTGCTACCCTCTATGAGCGCCTCGCTCTCAGCTCTCAGGGAGTCCTGTATGACGCCCTGCTACCCTCTATGAGCGCCTCGCTCTCAGCTCTCAGGGAGGCCTGTATGACGCCCTGCTACCCTCTATGAGCGCCTCGCTCTCAGCTCTCAGGGAGGCCTGTATGACGCCCTGCTACCCTCTATGAGCGCCTCGCTCTCAGCTCTCAGGGAGGCCTGTATGACGCCCTGCTACCCTCTATGAGCGCCTCGCTCTCAGCTCTCAGGGAGGCCTGTATGACGCCCTGCTACCCTCTATGAGCGCCTCGCTCTCAGCTCTCAGGGAGGCCTGTATGACGCCCTGCTACCCTCTACGAGCGCCTCGCTCTCAGCTCTCAGGGAGGCCTGTATGATGCCTTATTACCCTGTCATTCACCGTTATGCTCTGAATCGGTAATTGAAAAGGGTGACCGCTAGTCAGCTTGCAGCTGGGGTTAATG
The DNA here is from genome assembly GCF_023856365.1 of Brienomyrus brachyistius. Taxonomy (NCBI): domain Eukaryota; kingdom Metazoa; phylum Chordata; class Actinopteri; order Osteoglossiformes; family Mormyridae; genus Brienomyrus; species Brienomyrus brachyistius. The sequence continues at coordinate 4,543,972 of NC_064557.1, read as the reverse complement.
CCCCTGTATTCGGTGTGACTCAGCAGGCTAGGACACCGGGCTAGTGACTGGAAGTGTGCCAGTTCAAATCCCAGGGCCGGCAGACTGATGCTTCTGCTGGACCCCTGAGTGAGGTCCTTAACCTCCGGCTCCAGACGCGCTGCATGCTGCCTGACCCTGCGCCATGACCCCCAAGCTTGCTCCGATTTGTATATGTCAAATATGTGCCTGTGAATCTCAAGGAGAGCAAAATTGACAGACTAAGGCAGAATTTCCCAATGGACATCAATGGTCTCTCCATACCGGTCAGTGTATCGCTTCCTCTTCCTGTTTGCTGAAGCCATAATAACTGCCCTTCATATTCCTTTCTCACCTCCATTAAACTCCCAAACACTAATAACTCACAGTCAGTGGGGGGCTAGATCTCACAGCCAGTGTGGGGCTGGATCTCACAGCCAGAGTGGGGCTGGATCTCACAGCCAGAGTGGGGCTGGATCTCACAGCCAGTGTGGGGCTGGATCTCACAGCCAGTGTGGGGCTGGATCTCACAGCCAGTGTGGGGCTGGATCTCACAGCCAGTGTGGGGCTGGATCTCACAACCAGAGTGGGGCTGGATCTCACAGCCAGAGTGGAGCTGGATCTCACAGTCAGTGGGGGGCTGGATCTCACAGCCAGTGAGGCTCTGGAACCACACGGCTTGATTTCCTGAGTTCAGCCAGCAGGAATAAGGACATGTCGCTTTAAACATGGTAACAGTAGCTTCCCATCCGAGCATCACAGACACGTCTGCGGACTGTCGGCATGCCTCACATAACCTTAAAAAAGGAGCAATAATAAGCATTTCACCTTCTTCGCTGCTAAATATGGATTACGAGACAGCGGGGCCAGAAATACCCACTTTGTGCCGGTTGGTTAATAAAGGAAATCAATTGAGCGCGCCCGGGTGACATTCCGACGCCAGTCCACGCATCGCCGCCGCGGACCATTATGTATGGGACAGTGCCTGATGCGGGGGCCATCTGTCACCTAGACACAACACTGGGGCATGACCCCACAGCCCCACTGGGGCGGCGCTGCCTTTGTCTCCTCTCTGAGTGGGAAGGGGGGGGGGGCGGGGGGGTAGCCTCAAGCTGCCACAGCTTCCACTCAGGGATCCGACGGTTGCTTAGCAAAGATTTTTACCACAGAAACATATCCGGCTTGCATTTTCACCAAGAAGCGAGGCTGGCTTCTGTTTGTGGGATCACTGCCTGCTCAGGGGGTTGGAGATTCCCTCTGCCATCTTCAGAATTTATATCTTCACACGCAGCTCTTGTGTCATTTTCTGTTCTCTCCAACACACTTGCTAACCTCATTGCATCGAATTAAGAAATGGGCTGAGCCAGTGATGGGTAGAGACTGTTGGGGTGGAGCCAGTGGTGGGTGGAGCCAGGAATGGGTGGAGCCAGCGATGAGTGGAGCCAGCGATGGGTAGAGACTGTTGGGGGGACAGTGATGGGTGGAGCCAGGAATGGGTGGAGCTAGCTGTGTGCCCTGACAGCGCTGATACTATATGTGATCACAGCCGCACAGTCCTGTTCCTGATGAACATGAGCACTGACGCACAAACAGCTCCCTTCCCTACCATCCTGTTCAGGCTTCTGTCCGAGATATGCACCGTTCCCCGCAATTCTCAAGGAGAGCTTAACTCCATGACAATCAAACTGCCCCTTAATTAGATTACTCTTTAATGGATATAATTAAGAACAGATAATTAATGTACTAGACTGTCAGTGTCCCAGTATTCTTGGTCCCATGCGGCAGCCTGCTCTACACGGTGTGTGTAAAATGCGGGGAAACTGACCAGAATGCTTTAAAAAAGAAGAAACTGGCAATCAGAGTAGAAAATCTGTTTTGTAATTTCAGTCTGTAAGTTTCAAGATCAAACTGCTCCCTTTGATAACCTGAGTGACTATTAGTGAGCAGGGTCAGGCATCAGTGAGCTCAGTGCTGTATAACGACTGTGCGCTGACCTGAGACCTGTAAGGGAAGCATCTGGACCAGGCGTCAGTGAGCTCAGTGCTGTATAACGACTGTGCGCTAACCTGAGACCTGTAAGGGCAGCATCTGGGCCAGGCGTCAGTGAGCACAGTGCTGTATAACGACTGTGAGCTGACCTGAGACCTGTAAGGGCAGCATCTGGGCCAGGCGTCAGTGAGCTCAGTGCTGTATAACGACTGTGAGCTGACCTGAGACCTGTAAGGGCAGCATCTGGGCCAGGCGTCAGTGAGCTCAGTGCTGTATAACGACTGTGAGCTGACCTGAGACCTGTAAGGGCAGCATCTGGGCCAGGCGTCAGTGAGCTCAGTGCTGTATAACGACTGTGAGCTAACCTGAGACCTGTAAGGGCAGCATCTGGGCCAGGCGTCAGTGAGCTCAGTGCTGTATAACGACTGTGAGCTGACCTGAGACCTGTAAGGGCAGCATCTGGGCCAGGCGTCAGTGAGCTCAGTGCTGTATAACGACTGTGAGCTGACCTGAGACCTGTAAGGGCAGCATCTGGGCCAGGCGTCAGTGAGCTCAGTGCTTTATAACGACTGTGCGCTGACCTGAGATCTGTAAGGGTAGCATCTGAGCCTGTCTGTCACAAATTGGCTTTTATCAAATATTCCTGAACAATAGTATACCCACCCACCCCCCCCCCCCCCAAAAAAAAAATCCAAGATGGCTACACAACATGAAGCTGCTGGCATGCTGCCATTTTAGCAAAGGGGTCTCGTTGACTTTTTCCATCATTTTTTGTCAGTTTGTTCAGTTCATTGAAAGAGTGATGTGGGGGCTCTAGGAGAAGCATTTAATGATGTGGGGGCTCTAGGAGAAGCATTTAATGATGTGGGGGCTCTAGGAGAAGCATTTAATGATGTGGATTTAGCTGAACTGGAGTAAAAACTGCACAAAAAGTGAAGCATTCAATGTTAGGACATTACCGTCACATACAGACGCCACGAAAGGGAGGGGAAAAGACGACACTCCCCTCAGAAACTGCTATACATTCAGCCGCTTCACAGAAGCTAATTAGCTTGTTAGCAGCAGAGGCCAGACACGGAAAACCGTAGAGCTCTGCAACACCAAATGGCTTCTGGGAAACACGCCAGTTCAGGTCTACGCTTTTTACTAGATCCGCTGTAATGCGCATGAAAAAAGAAAGTGCAGCTAAATTATGCACAGGATGTGGAGTACACAGGCGGGTGTGGAGGACCTTCTGTTTTTAACTACCGAAACACCTCACATAATTCAGTTGTCAAACTACCCACGATGACAGACGAGGGCACCTGCAAGTTCCCATCTGACAAATGTTGCCTGGCAACCATCAATTCCTTGAAAGCGTCCCTTAAAGCGACGGTACACGAGCGGAGTTTAGAGCGTTTGACAGGAAGCCAGCATTTCGGGAAGCAGTGCTTCATCATTCTCTATCAGATATGCTAGCATTTGATTCCAAAACAACACAGAGAGCAGAATACAACTCTTCTGAATGGAAAGGAGTGGGAATTGTTTTCATCTGGACTATAGAAGGACATTAGGTGGTCGGCAGACAAGCACAGGTCCTGGCAGCTATCACAGGTCATGGTCTCCCTACGTTTCCTGAGGTCGTCTATCTTATACATGAGCTCTCCAAGAGGCTTCTTGTGCATTGCCAGCCATATAAATCAATGATGCTAAATGAAAGGCCTGCACAGACAGAGACCATAACTACCTAGAAAGACCTTTCCGTAGATCATTTAGACCAGAAGATGGATTCACGTATAAACGGCTCTTTGGATGTGTGTGTATCTTTACGTCATCCTGTATGCGTGGATACTTGTAAAGCAATCAATAAAATGCAACATAACCTAACTTTGAGGGGATTAGCAGATTTGGATAGAGATCTAGAGCAAGCCTCGTTACGAGGGCTTTAGCCTGTTAAGGTGATACAAGTAGCATTGCCACTCTTCCGGGATCACGTCCTCCTGCGACTATCCCCAGCAGGAAAAGCACCAGCTGGTTTCAGAAGCAGGACGAGAACCCACATCCGACAACCCGGCACAAAAAGGCTTTGTCTAGCTGTGGATGGCTGCACCAATATGTGGGTGCATGCTGACTACTCCAGAGAGGAGTGGCATAATGATCTCCGTTGCCTCCGTAAGAGAGCCCTGGCCTAGCGATGATGCAGAGCATCAGTGGCCTCTCTTTGTACAGCAAGTGCTTTATGCCAGACAGCAACAGTATCAGCATCGTTAGTGCACTATTTAGCCAGGAAGCAACAGCTTGTCGATTTTCTTGTTTATGATTCTCTAATCTTCCATAGTGCTCGTCTGAGAAACATGCAAATGACTTCTATAATAGCGACACAGGCTAAAAGGTTTTCCCAGCATTCCATGCACGGGTAAGTAGCAGGATCGCCTCCGCACACTGACAGCAGCGCATGCGTGCTCCGCTCCTCTTTCCCTGGATCTCTGTATGCTCCATCTGCCCAGCAGCACGCCGAATACCATTTAAACACGACATGCAGCACTACAATCTCATTGTGGATGCACCTGGCTGGGAACGTTTAAAAAATATACAGTTATTTTCCAGCTTGTGATAACTTCCTCAAGCACACACACAGAGGAATACTTGTTACTTTCATACCTATCAAGTAATGAGCACTGTAGTCAACAAAAAATGGCAATTCTTTGAAAGAGGATTTTTTTTACTACTGCCCGGTGCTAACGAATTCTTCTAGAGAAATGCCTGAACCCTGGTGCTCATGTTCTATATAAATACAGAGACCAAAAAAAGGATTTAACTGAATTAACCTACAAGTTGACTGAAGAAACCCTCTGTACCTAAAATCTGCATAAGCATCTGGGCTCACTGCAGAAGCTGTTTACTATTATTACTCTAATCCAGAAATGTCCGTGGGCTTCTGCTGATATCAACTCCACTAAACGACGCCGTAAAAATCCAGAAGGGGGTCGGTGAAGCGGAGACTGACGGCCCTGTGCTCTAATCCCGTAAGCGAGTGAAACGTGGTGATGGACCTCATCGTGAGAACTCTCCGGTGAGATAAGGAGTGCCCTAAAGGTAACAGCCAGAAGCAGATACCACCAAGAGTGCGAGAGGGCCCCCATACCCCAGAGCATAGTTAACACCAGACATCATTCTCAGGATTCACCCTCAGATGTTGCATCTGGAGAAGAGCGCTCGCCTGATCTGGAGCTTCAGGTCCGGTTCATTTCACCTCGGCATCATGAAGGAGGCCTCATGTCAGCTGGGAAGCCATCTCACGTCGCTCAGAGCTCCTGAGTTACCCGGCTGCTAGTATCTGTGAGTGACAGGCATATTTTGACCGATTCATAGCACCCCCCCAAGGGAACAACTCGTGATACACACACCTCCCAAAGACGTCGGCACTTAATGCTCAGAGAAGTGATGCCCTAATAAAGCACACGTCCATCAGGATGTTAAACACATGAATTTAATGGGTCTCGTTATCCATCCATCCATTCATCCATCACTGCTTACTGGGTCATGATGAGAAAGCACAGGCCATAGCACTCCAGCCAGCGCATGCACTTTGAGAGAAACCAATTCACGTAACTGCAAGGTTTTTGGCTATGAAGGGGAACTATGGGAGGATGGGCTAGAGGAAACCCACACGGACCCAGGGGGAGCGTGCCAATTGCACAGCAGTGGCAGAGGCGTGTGGTCGCGGCGTCGCCCACAGTGCCACCGTACCGCCTTTGGTCTTATTGATTCAGATTGAATACTAGAGAGCTACAAACAATCAAAGAACATTATCTAATCTATAAAGTCCTATAATTCCTCAAGTTTCCTAATGGCCTCCATCTGGCTCCCTGTGCTTTGAAACCAAATCACTGCATGCAACAGCAAAAACTGAATCAGGCAATGAGTATGAGGGACGTTAAAGTGTATGAGTCTGTCAGCATTACCGCATCGCAGACGACAGCTGCATTTACACGGGTGAAATGCCACAGCACGCTGAAAATTGCTAGCGCCAATGCTGCATGGCAGATATGTCTGCGACCAAAGGCAATGTGTTAGGGTGGGTTTGTGCTGGTAACTATCCCAGGCAGCATAGGATACAAGGCTGGGGATCACCCTGGATGGGATGCTAGTTCATCAAAGGGGACACACCCACAACCAAACCCTGCAGGCAATTTAGAGACACTCATTAGTCTAATACAGTGTTTCCCAACCTGGCCCTCGGGGACCCACAAACAGTTCACATTTTTGCACCCTCTCACCTCCATACCAGAAAGTTAACATTTTTGTTCTCACCGATATACCCTGTGAGCCACTCGATACGAGTCCCACATCAGAGATGAAATGGGCCACACAAAACAGCCCCCACATTGCAAAATGTGGACCGTCTGCGTGTCTCCAGGGACCAGACGGTGAAACACTAGCCTACTGCGATATCTTTGGCCTATGGGAAGATGCCAGATCCCCTGGAGGAAACCTGGACAACATGGGGAGAACATGCAACCTCCACTCACACAGCACAGAGGCAGGATTCAAACCCCCCAAGCAGGAAATGTTAGGAAACAAGGCTATCTGCTGAGCCCCCCTGCTGGCCAGTGCTAAAACTTCCAAATGAATAATCATACCCTCATGCTACAGGTAACATATGGTCATCCAATGCAGATTATCTCAGGGGGCTCATGCTCTGGGCCTGTTGGGACTGACTCAAAGACAACTACAACTCTATACTGGTTATGGATGGCTGGACGGCTGGACGGACGGACAGATAGATAGTCACAGGCCCACGATCACCCTGGATAAAGTGCAAAGGGTGGGCGGGGCTTAGCACTACATATAGTCTTGTTTTATAAGGCTGCTTCATTTGCCTCAAAGAGCGACACTCCAGTCACTCAGGATGCCAGTTGCATTCATTGCTCTCCTTAAGAGAACCTCATGCAGCTGCTGGACCTGACTGCCACAAGCAGACTCTATGATTAGCAACTATCCCTCTCCATAGACTGATAGATATATATCTATATATAGATATACTAAATTAATCCAAAGAAAGATGCACTAAACATGGAACGGCTAGACCAATGGTCATAAATAACTCCAGATTGTTGAGGAACCCATGCTTACAAAGTGTCTTAAAAGTAATTTGGCAGCGGGAGGGGGGGGGGCAGTCCCAACAGAAGCCCTGTTCTCTAACAAGTTCGCTCTTTAGTGCCATGCCTTGCTGTACCTGGATCATCATTACAGGAAGAGTTTAACCGCTGAGAAGCAGGTCAGTTTAGTGCTACACTCCTCGTGGTGTACCTACGATTCCTCCGGCTGCTGCATTTAATCCTCGCAAACGGAAAGCGGTCATCGAGGTGAGCCCCCCAGCCCCCCAGTCATTAATCAGTGAGTCACACTCCCTTACTCGCCGGCATTCTCATGCACGCTTAAACGGTATCCGACATTCACCCCGAAACCCCAGTCAAGGTCAGAGCCCATCCAGCTAATCGGTCCCACAAAGCAATTAGGGATTGGGATCAAGCTGGAACTGGTGCAGCCAGCAGTCCTGGAAAAGGGGGTCCAGGGTGGCTCTTTGGCTGCTTGAGCCACGAGTGAGGCGTGCAGATGAAGGAGATGCTCTCAGCGTGTACGAGTGCCTACACGGCGGGCTGTGTGCTACACACAGACGGGCGTGGGTGGCACAGCAGGCTTGGGGGGCAGATTTCCACTGTCAGCAATAATTCAACTGAATGCTTCTCCGCTGATCAGCTCTAAAAGAATTTTCGCGGCAGACTCACGGCACCATTAGCGTGCCATAAGGTGATGTGTAGGCAAATGGGCTTGGAATAAATAAAGAGAGGAGTAAATGAGTGACGGAAAAGAAGAATGTGGAGTGGACACGCTGGAGGGCTCAGCACATGGCAACAGCCACGGTGTTCAGAGGATGGTCCCGGATCTGTCACGTAAGCTCAACATCGAACACATGGCGTGTCCCCGTGAACCGTGGGAAACGGCGGGGTGGGGAGCAGAGCGCATTCAGCTTTGAAGTGACCCTTTGCCAGCTGAAGTTTGTTTGGTATCAGTCTTGAAGGAGCAAAGAAAGCAATGGGTTTGCAGGTGACATAGATATGCTACCCTTCATTTGAAGTAACGTGATGTGAATGCGAAGAAATGCTGCGGCTTCTTCGGAAATGCCCACCTTTATTGGCATTGTTTTTCCCCGGCATTGCTCCTATAGGATCTGTCATTACCGTGAAGGTCGTCTCAGGCCGAAAGCACTTTGACTTTTTTTGTAGTGAATCAGTCAGCACCAGCAGACATGCGAGTCCTCTGTGTGGGAATATCACTGGGCATAAACAGAGAGTGTCTGTGAAGTCCAAGGCATTAGCTTAAAGGCCTCAATGCCGTCAATGGCCTGTGCCAAACGTTAGGAACCGTGCGAAGCTCAAGGGAAGCTCCCAGCTTTACACCAGGGAGAGACAAGCGAGATGTAGCCTTTGGCGGTCACCTGCCCCCCCCCCCACCCCGATAAAGAAGTGAGCCAATTGGCAGGCTGCTGGCCTTCAAAGCCCCACCCCCTACGTCCCACACAGTACCCCACACAACCACCCCATGGGGTAATCTTACATTAAAAGAAATAAAATTAATAGCAGCGGACAAAGCCATAGCAGCACCAAGACAGCAAATAAAAAATTGTAACAGTGCAAACAGAAGTAGCTATACTACTGCAAAGACTGTAGATATAACTAATGAGCAGGAATGTGGCCCTCAGGATTAGTGGCCTTATTGTGTGACCCCAACCACTACCTTCTAGGCTAATTCTTATTGGTTACTTCACCAGATTATGTTGTTATGTTAGCCAATGACAAACAGCAGACAATTTAATGAAGCCTCCTTTCTCATATTTCTAGATTTATCCTAATAGTTAAGTTTATTACATTACAATAATATCGACAACTACTGCAGTGATAGTAGTAGTAAAGACTAACACCGGGGTGCCCTGTGCTGCCTGGGATCAGCTCCAGCCCCCCACGACCCCGAGCAGGATAAGCGCTTATATGATGGGCAGATGGATACATGTGACTCTGGCTGTTTAAAAGATGAACGCAAGCCATGGTGTTCCATGTCACATCTGCATGCCTGTGCAGTGGCCCCGCGTGGCTCTATTTATAGACGGTAACTAGTTCAGTGCACGTTGCCTCTTGGCAGTCGGCGATGGACGGGGACACTGACGGGTCTCGCTCATCGATGGTGGCTCCCAGCTGCTACGCGTTGCATTCATGTAGCCTCGGCCGGGCTCCTGTGATAAGCCTCACCCCTGACAGGAGGAAACAGTTCTGAAGTAATTCATGGAAGTATCTCATACTGTCTGGAGCATTTTCGCAACATTATCCCAGCCCAAAACCCCTAGTAAGCTAGCCAGAGGTGGCAGTGGCAAGGAAAAACTCCCTAGAAGGAAGAAACTTTGGGAGGAACCGGACTCAGAGGGGGAGCCCATCCTCCAGGGGGCAGCAGAGGAAGCCCTAACCCTAACCAGACACAAAGGGGGAGCCCGTCCTCCAGGGGGCAGCAGAGGAAGCCCTAACCCTAACCAGACACAAAGGGGGAGCCCGTCCTCCAGGGGGCAGCAGAGGAAGCCCTAACCCTAACCAGACCCAAAGGGGGAGCCCGTCCTCCAGGGGGCAGCAGAGGAAGCCCTAACCCTAACCAGACACAAAGGGGGAGCCCATCCTGCAGGGGGCAGCAGAGGAAGCCCTAACCCTAACCAGACACAAAGGGGGAGCCCGTCCTCCAGGGGGCAGCAGAGGAAGCCCTAACCCTAACCAGACCCAAAGGGGGAGCCCGTCCTCCAGGGGGCAGCAGAGGAAGCCCTAACCCTAACCAGACCCAAAGGGGGAGCCCATCCTCCAGGGGGCAGCAGAGGGAGCCCTAACCCTAACCAGACCCAAAGGGGGAGCCCGTCCTCCAGGGGGCAACAGAGGAAGTCAAATGAAGTCAAACAAAATCAAAGTAGGTGATGGTGCTGCTTCTGTCAGGATGAATGTCGGTGTGCTAGCAGAGCAGGGCAGACAGGAAGGACATCCCACAGTCTGCAAGCATGCAGGAAGGCGACTGAGCATCTCGAAATCGCCTGTAGTTTGTGTGACTGTGCGTGAGTGTATGTGTGCGTGTGTGTGTGTCCCCTGTGATGGACTAGCTTCCCATCCAGGGTGTGCCCCTTCCTTGCGCCTTATGCTGCCTGGGATAGGCTCCAAGCCCAGGCTGGGTGACCCTGATCAAGACAAATGGTTGAAGAGACGGGTGGATGGCTTCAGCTGGTTTGTGGAAGACTGTGTGGTGTTGATACCATGCCTTCCGTGTTTGCTTCACACGTTCTGATATGTGACGGTTCAAAGACACGTTCTCACTCGCAAATTAGCAAGGAATCTCGAGCGGGTCACCTAGCACAGCGCCGAGACACCTGGCAGCTTCTCCGGTACGCCCCGTGAGTCTGTCGGCGCGAGTCCCACGTCAGAGACGGAACAGGCCGCTCGTCGCATACATCTCTGTGCTCTCAAGGCTCCTTTCGTTCTTTACTCTCAGCTCGGCAGTCGGTCCAGGCTTGACGGTCATCTGGCATGCCAATTATGGTGGTGTAGAGCGGAACAAAAATACCCCATAATGACTGAAACGGTGAATGTAAGAGCAAGCTGGGAAACAACGGCGAGAGAATCAAATGCAGCCCTGCAGCACGACACTAGCAAAACCTTCTCTAGCGAAACTTATTTGCTCGTTTTCTTCCTAATGCTGTCAGACTCCGCTGCCCATCGTGGGCTTATTGTGGGCAAGTCAGAAGCGGAGTCACCCCAGCCAGCTCTGAGCGGTTACGCTACAGGAAATAAAATTATAATAACTAGGGCGATTATAGGATTTGGAAGCGTAATTATGGGGGACACTTTGGCCCCTTGAAGAAACACAGGACACCCCCCACAAAGCTGGTTTGCAGGTAGGGGAGGGGGTGCCCCCACAATTAAATCTGCTAAGGGTGGAGATCCCCCATGAAAATCGTTAAATGGTTTTAGGATTATTTTTCAGGGAAGGATGAGACAAAAACATTATAATAAACCGGACCTCCAGCTCTAGAAGCACCTGTGATAATGGAAAGTCCCTGTGTGGCACTAAAGTTTCCCTACGATGCCGCTAAAGTTCCAAGAATGGCTCTCTGGGGGCAGCTGAATCCATTTAGGCGACATCACCTGATGGGGGCCTGGGTGGGGGGCGCGGGGGGATGTTGTATTTCCAACCCTCATCTCTAAACGTCTTTATTTATTTCCATCTGGCTCTATTGAAAAGCCGGTTTGCCCTTTCTAGTCCCTGGACAAAACGCCGCCGTTTCTTCCTGAAGGTTTCCCGACTTGCCCGGCAAATCTCCCATATCCAATTTCTCCTAAAAATGACCCTCGGTGAGTAATGCTGTGACAGACACTTGGGACCCCCCCCCCCATCTAATCGCGGGCAGTATTGCTGCTGTTCAGGTGCGATTGACCTCAATTACTGTGGCCGAATCCTGAGATTAACCCCAAAAGGCTTAAAATGCTAAGCCCCCCCATCAATATCTGAAAACACTTCATACACCACCTCCCTCAAAAAGGGCTACAGATGAGCCATCCGAGATGTACCCCCATGTCGAAATGGGGGGAGGAAGGGGAGGCGAAACTAACAAGGACCCGCAGAAAATGCATCCGCTAAGCGATGAGAGAGGCCTATGCCGAGACGAAAGTAAAACCTGAAAATGATAATTAATCCTCCACATGCCTCACGGACATCAGCATGGGATTCATGGAATTGCACGGCATGCGTGTCTGTGTGTGTGTGTGTGTGTGTGAGTGTGTCTGTGTCTGTGTCTGTCCGTGCTGGGGTGTGAGCGTCAGTGTAAAAAAAAAAAAAAAACACACACATGTACCACCCTGAATGCTCTGCTGATGAATATGTCTTGACTAGCAGCTACAGCTTTCGCTTACTTTCACTTAGCAGACGCTTTTCTCCAATGTGACGTGCTGTAGAGGAGTCAACTAGGCATAAGTGCAGCTACAAGTGTAAGCAGTAGTGGGGCAGGAGCTAATCAACAACTTTGAAACAAAGAAAGAACCTAATAATACTAGTGAATGACTAACTGAACGGAATTACTAGGCTTCAGTACAACAAATAACAAAAGTTATCCTTAGAAATCAATACAAACAGCCTTTCCTTTATTGTGCTGTCAGTACAAATACGTGGGTCCCAGCTCGTCTAATAACAGTCTATAAGTGCTTCAGCAAAACTGACATAGAAGCGAATCCTCGTATGGCAAATATTCAATTCCTCACTACAGTCGCATGGCCTGGCGACAGGCTCACTCAGGTTCATGTCATGATCACAAGTCTAATCGCGTTCCTCAGTTGAAGGAAGATGAGATGATGAATCTGAGGAAAGGCTGGTTCTTCTGTGATTAAGGTCACTTGCACAGGTGAGTAGAGCATCAGCAGAGCTGGCAGACGCCAAAGGGGGAGGGATTAGCGTGTGCCGTCAATCAATGCCGCTTTTAGGCCAATGAGAGTCCAGCAAAAGCCACCGAAGTACGTCAGCAGGGGAGGGTGATCGAAGGCACCATGGCTCCCGAAGGCTCCGGAACCATGTTAAGTGGAAGGATTCGAGCAGCAGCAGAGCAGGCAGAAGGTTAACAGCAGCAGTGCCTGAGATGGACAAAACAGAAACACTGTAGAAGATGAAAGACCTGGGAGGGAATGATAGGGAACAGACCCAGCTGGTTTCCTCAAAACCTCCCAATGAAGAGGTGTGCCTACCAGGTAGAACTCCCCGGGCCCAAAACCTGCCCCTCACGGGGGTCTCCTCAGATTACGCTGTAGCCTAACCAGATCTCAGCACTCTCCCCATATATGCCTCCATCTCACAGACCCACCCCCTATAAGACATGCTGATCTGTGCTGACGTTCCCCATTGCTGTCCTGCAGGCTACATCAGGAGGCTGGTACTAGACAAACAGGCCGAGGGACGTGGTCCTCACACAAACCAGACATGGGGATTTGGGCTCTTAGTTTGGACTATTAAAAGGGGGAGATTCATCACAGAGCCTGAATCGCAGCATGGTGCCGTAATGAGGAAATAACGACGTCAGCTGGACAGCCGTCCCAGAGGGTTACATTGTTACTGCCGGCTAGTATGGTGACCCGTCAGGTGCAAGCACCTGTACATCCACAGCAAGGCTGGCGCTGGGACACGTTATTAAATTTCAGAAGATAAATTTCTGTGGGGGGATGTGGGGTTGAGGCCCATGCTTGCAGAGCGTGGGGAGTTGGTGTGACATCCACCACACCTCTGTGGGCATCAGGGGAGAAGAGACAAGGAGTCCTGCTCTTCACAAGGCCCTCGTTCTGCTTCACCTGCGTATCAAATCGATTGAGCCTGCAGTTTACCGTGCAGGAGACTGGGCCAGTCAGCAAGGCAGCCCTATAATCTGGAGCTTGTGTAACTGACCCAGCCTTCCGCGGTCAGCTGGAAGGTGCCGGAAACGCATCACCTTCTGGTCCCAAGCGTCCGGGCAACTCGTAAAACTGGGCGGACAGAGCTTGACATGGCTGGACCCTTATCTGCTCCCCAGAGGTGGGATGGGGGGGGCATCCTGAGGCTCGAGTAAAATCTGATCAAGCGCCAACGGTCAGGAGGCGAGAAAAGCAGAGCTCTCTCCAGATGGGCTGGAGGAAAAAACACAGCATCTGGGTCAGAGGAGGTAGAAGGGCCCGCGCTCCTCTTCCAGAATGAGCCCGATCCTGCCTGCCGCTCCCCAGGCCAGGCTGCAGTGCCCAGACACATAAAGCCGTCAGCGGAGACAGGGCACGGCCCTTTATGACACGGGCTCCTGTGTAAAAAGCCAGCATTGACTTCCCCCCTAATGGCCAGGCTAAAAATACAGCCACAATAACAGCTTTTCATCCTACCTCACAATTCAGTGCCTCTGAATCAAGGTTCCCAGTTACATGCCTGTTGCAGCATAAAACGACGGCAGAAAACACGGTGCCGGTTGCCTTTTCTCCGCAAGTCATAGGACGGAGCGGCCCAACTGGTGGAAAAGTGTGACTCTATTTTAAGTCCCACGCCAATACGAGCAGTGATTCAGCAGGTCCTCATGTGTGGGCAAGTTAGAAGGGCAGGCGTGGAAACAGGTGCGCACGGTGGGTATCCTGGCGATTTAGCCACAGGTCCTTCTCTAGCGTTATTGTAACACAGCACTTTCTGGCTGGAGACCAGGGAGCCGGGGGCGTCTCCGTTACTCTCGGCACGGTACGCGCCGGGAAGGCCCTCCCTAAAGCTTCATGCTTTATGACATACGTGCCATGATTGCAGAACTTGGGGCCGTCCGATTCGTTAAATCACTCAAACTGAGTGCCATCCTATTACATGCTACATGTATGAAAATGTGCATTATATTAGAGCCTGTTATTTATCACCATCAGCGACTCCTTGTTACTCTTCGTTGGTGAGCTTGCATGTTTCTTACTGGCATATTGGTTTCTTGGCTTGCTTTCAATGCATTATTGGGGATTATTATTGGGGACATCGGGGATGTGTGGCAAGGCCCTTAACCCCAAACACTGCTCCAGGAACACTGGATAAATGCCTAATATGCTTCTGTGTCTGTTCTTCACTGGAGAGCAAGACATGTAAAAACTCAAGAAGCTCCATGTACTTTTGCTGGTATAACAGTGATTAAAGCATCATTGGGACTAAAACCGTCACTTACGGTATCAGTCAGAAGTTTGAACACGCAAAGCCGGCCACAAAGGAGAGTGATGGTGCCGCATAACATGACCTGGTCATCTCACCTAAACACGGCAGAAATGGGTTTGGAGGAGTTTGACCAGAGAGCGAAGAAAGAGTTGTCAATAAGTGCTCAGCATATATGTGGGACCACCTGGACATCTGGAGAAGCATCCCAGGAGGCCACCTCATGAACCTGGTGTCAGGAGAAAGCGGGGTCAGCCGGTCCCTGAAGTAACTGGGGTTAAGGACCAAATGGTGGGACCACTCTGCCAACCATGGGATTTGAACCAGCAACCATCTGAGTCCCAACACACACAGCTGCATGCTCCCCCCCCCCCCCCAACAAATAATAATTATTTTTATGTGTGCATAATTCCATAGTTATTTCATAGTTTTGATGTGATATCTTTACAGTACATTTACATTGGTTACTTATGGTTAAGGTTAGGGCTGGGTTAGGGTTTAAGGTCATCATGTTGGGATTAGAATTTTCTCCATAGAAATGAATGGAGAGTCCCCACAAAGGTATAATTGCAAACCTATGTGTGTGTCTGTGCGTCTGTGCGTGTTCTTGTGAACATGTGTGTGTCTGTGCGTCTGTGCGTGTTCTTGTGAACGTGTGTGTCTGTGCGTCTGTGCGTGTTCTTGTGAACGTGTGTGTCTGTGCGTCTTCTTGTGAACGTGTGTGTCTGTGCGTCTTCTTGTGAACGTGTGTGCGTGCCTCAGTGCGTGTTCTTGTGAACATGTGTGCGTGCCTCAGAGTATTACTGCCCGTTTCAGGCCCCTTCAAGCGAGATTTGATGACTCATTACAGAGAAGGGATGCAGTGTCAAGGTAAGATGATCAGTCCCTGATAGTTCCATAGGCCAATGCAGCCCAATCAGCTTTAATGAAAATTACGAGAACTAAGTAAAAGGTCCAGGAGAAAACATTTAGGAGCTGGACTCTGCTTTCTGAAGAGGGATCTGCCCTTTTTGGAGTCTTACAGAGGAGGTTAGTTCTGGTCCAGAAAGCAAAATTCCAGACCAAGATTTTGTTTAAACCAACCAGTTGAACATACGGAGTTACAGTCACAGAGTACTCTGCTGGTTGGGTGAAAGAAAATCTTGGTCTGGATTTTAAATTTTTGGACCTGAACTGTCCTCCTCTATTCTCTTAGTTTCAATCAGAAGTATATAGTTTACCATCTCTTAAAGGGCCAGTAGCTCTCTCTATGAGTATGCCTTCCTTCAGGAAAAGCTGTTTTATTTGCTGATCTCAGATGGCCCCTCATGTCCTGTCCTGACAGCGGGGAGCCGCTTCCCCAAAAGACCCATGTTCAAAATCCTCACTTCTCCTTCCCGACACTAGCAGCAAAGCCCAAAATCAGTTCTGGAGCTAATCCACTTGAACCGGGATTATATGGGGAACGTAACAATGGAGAATGACACGGAATGCGAATACGAGACTCATTCAAAGAACACAAAGCAGGGCGTTTAACAGGTACAAAATACCAGCGTGTACACATTTCTATAAATATGAAGGGAACTGTTTACAATGCAGACAGTTTGGTCAGATTCCACGAGTCTTGTGCTGTGTGGTATCACATTCCCACACGTCTGCACCTCCCACACGCACTTCAGGGACGCGTACCTTCCGTAAAGAGGCACACAGTGCTGCTGAACCCCTCCGACCGACGTGACTCTCTCGCCATTTGCGATTAATGGTCCGCAGAAGCATGTGTGTCGGTCCCTTGGCTGGTGGCGGCGGGAGGAAGAGGAGACAGGGCGCACACACACACACACACACACCCGCCCAACGCCTGGAGAGGCACACTTCTCAATAAGCACACAACTACATAGCAGTGATCGGTAAGCACAGAAACATCTTACCCCTCCCCAAAGAAAAATTAAACATCCATTAAGTATTTCAAAAAAGATGAGTGTGATGAAGATGAGGAAGAGTACGTGAATAAATCAGTAGAAATCTACATTGTTACCCCCCCCCACCCCACATTAGAGAATATACACACACAAACACACACACAACCCCAAGCAAATGAAAGGCTCTATAGGGTTAAGCAGAGATCAGAGAAACTGAGGCTGACCATAAGGGAGAGGATGGCAGATACATCGATTCAGAAGACAAAGCAGACACACTCACTGGAGGAGGACGGGTGATTAATAAAACATTAAAGGTGATGACCAGCATCCCACACACACCCACTGGGGTTCCCCATTACCACATAAAGGGTTCGAGTGCGTCAGCAAGGGAGAGGGCGTCAGCTTACGTAGCATCCCAATCCTGCAGCATCGCATCAACATCTCTGAAATGTAACTTTGCCCCCCCACACGCAAACGCACGGATCACCAAGGCTATGACTGTGCAGCTGTCACTCTGCTCCCATGAAGCCATGCACCTCAGATTACGCCCAGAACTGCAAACGAGAACTTCGACATCAGCAGTGGATGCCAGCTTAACAGAACCTGAAATACCCCCCCCCCCCCCCTTCTTCCTTAGCCAGGAAGCACTGAGTTAGGAGAATGTGCGAGCTCACGTTCTTCAGTCTCTTTTTATATGTGGGGTGGGCCGTGACGCCCCCCGCTGGCTGCACGCGCTCGTCGATCTCACTGCTACTGCCGGCTGGATGGGCGGCTGATCAGCACGCTCCCCCATACTTCATTCATTCCAGGTGTTTCTAATGGCCGGCAGCTAGGTTTGGCACGCTCTGCCACTCCGATTCGCGCGACGTGCCTTCGGCTCCACCGACAGCAAAATGCCCTCTGATCACACCACAGTGCTAACTGGGCACCAGTTAGCGGCACCGTCTCTCGTGCTCCCGAACGGAACCTGCGGCTCTTTACTGCCCCTCCTGGTCTCTCTCCCTCTCCGGTTCCGTCCTTGCGATCAAGGCAGGGGGTGACAACAAGTCTGTCTTTTAGGAGGGGAGGTGTGGACCACTCTGGTGACAAGAGCAAAGTAATTGCGACGAGCTGGTAAGACAGGACACGCACGCTCAGACAGTCGCTGTCTGCTCTCATTGTGGCACAGAAGCTTTAAATGCACATCGACCGTCTGCGATTTCCGAGGCCGCTCAGCGGACGGAGAAGTGCGCGTGAAGTCGCCCCCCCCAGCACGCTCAGCGCGCTCCTGCGCTCAGAAGCAGAAGGCAAACACCCCCGGCGGTAATGATTCTCCGGCACCAGCCTCAGCACAGTGGGAAAAGGGAGCAGGGAGATGGAGGAGAAAAGACATTTAAAAGCTCAGAAAACCAGCGGTCCCCCCAGATCCCGTCCGGGGGGGCAGGGTGGGTGGAGGGATCAATTCCTTAAGAACCGAACCAAGACCGACCAGAGCCGAACAAATATCTGTCTGAACTTGCAGCAGACTAATGAAACAGGATTGAAAAGGAGCAGGGGCGTCCCGGCTTGGGGGCGGCATCCACGTACCTGTCCGTCCCCGGAGTTTCTCTTTTCCTTCCTTTTCTGCGCTGGGCGCCTGATCCCGGTCCGTAAAAGCACAAGCCGATCGGCAGCGCCGGACTCCTGCGTGTTTCCCGGCGGCGGTAACACTCCGCTCCGCTGCGCTCCGCCCGAGCACAGTGACGGCGCTCTGGATGTCAGACACTTCCAAGCTGGAAAGGGGGAGGGCGGTGAACAGAGTGGGGGGCAATGTCCTTCGTCAAAGTCCTTTTTCCCCTCTCCCTCCCTTTCGTTCGGCTCCCCTACTCTCTCTCCTCCTGTTACTTCCCTCCCTCTTTAGTCGGAGGGCACAGGGAGAGTCGGAGCAGTGAATGTGCTGGATACAGGGAGTTCTGTGGGTCCCCTTGGTGAAGGGGCGGCCCGCCCGCCGGATTCTCCGCTTTGACAGATGTGCCCCCCGGGGCGGAGCTCAGCCCATCATCCGCGCACAGCTCCCGGCTGAACTTGGCCGCAGACTCCCAGGCTGACTTGCTACAGGCTCCTCGCTGCTTTCATTTATCTTCCAGGCGCTTGGTCTCGGTGGCTGAAAGCTGAGTCTGTCTCTCTCAGTCTCCCCTGCTCTTCTCTCACCTTCCTCTCTCTCGCTCTCCTCTCAGCTCTCTCTCTCTCTCTAGCTTTCTCTCTGTTTCTCCCACTCCCTTCTCTCTCCTCTTCCTTTAATATTTATTTTCACTCTCTCTAGCCGTCTCTCACATTTCTCACTTTTTCCTTCTCTATCTTTTTCTCTTCTCTCGTCCTCGCCCATCCATTCTTCTTCTCAACCCTCTCTTACATCTTATATCCTTACTCTTTTTTCTCTCTCCATCTCTCCATCTTATTTTTTTCACTCTCTTTCTCCTGTCAGCTCTCTAGCCCTCTCTTCCATCCTTTACTCACTCTTCTTCTCCCTCCCTCCAGCCAGCTCACCTTATACCGTTCTCTTTAACTTCCCCCCCCACACACACACTCCCTTACTACTCTCCACTTCTCCCCTCCTCCTTTCTCTCATTTCTCTTCACCCCTCCGGTTCTCCCTCACATATGATCATTATCCTTAAGGCAAACACCGGCACTTTTAAACGCTATGGCGCCAGGTTGCAAGGCGCTCCCTTTGCTTCTGACCTTAGGAGGCGGGGGGGCCGCAGACACAGACGTACGGAGCGCAACCTCCTACGCGCTCGGCAATTAGCGGCGGAAACAAATCGGGAGTCAGCTCCCTATCGCTCCCCGAGCATATGGCGGGGGGAAGCGGGCAACTACAAAGGATATTCATCCGACAAAAAAGAGGCAATTTTCATTTTTAGTCTAAAAACTATCCTACTTAATATAACTTCCCTGTCACTGTTGCCCTCCCAACAATGCAGGGAAGGTGCCAACACCGCCGATACACAGTAACGTCATTAACTCGGTGTGGAGCCCCGGTCTCACCTTTTTTTGTTGCTAAACTGTAAAGTAATTATAGCAAACAGTAAGCAGTGCAAATAATACGAATCTCCTCCTTGTTAATGGATATACTAGCACCGAGAGTCACTTAAAGCGCCTTAGTACATTATCATCCTGCCTCGATTTATTGTCTGATAACAGGAAATATTCAGGTTTTTCTGTGTGTGCACACACACACACACACAGATGCATTGTTTATTTTCTATGTTGCATGAGGTAACAAGCTTGTAAAAGGGGGTTACGTCTTGCTGATTGGAAATCCTATGACGGTGCGCTATACCTGAATTGCTTTTGGTAATATTTAGTTTCCCAAATTAATGTAATTATAAGCTGTTGCATGCTAGTCATTTAGAATAAATTCCAATGTTAAAAAATAATTAATGTCATTTAATGTCGCCATTGATTTCCATTGACTTGCACGCAGAAGCGGAACGTCAGCGGCATTACGGGCGATTAGTAGCGAAGACTAATTGACAGCTAATCCCTTATCGCCGAATGCACGTGCACTCTGGAAATCACGCGACGAGGCCAAGTGGCAGGTGGTCTATGACTAATTAAGCACGAGTTGGTGAAACATTTCGGTTGTGAAAATGTAAAACTACAACTTTTTAATAAATAACATGTAGAGTAATATCCATGTTGATGCCATGTTTCTAGGGGAGAATTATGTAGCGGACAGCAGTCATATAAACTCATGGCATTCAAATTAAAGGATGCTGTATTAGCCATTTATACAAGTGTCCTCCTATCTTGCTCTTCTTTGAGACCCACATGTAAGTGAGAGCAAAATCTGGGGTTCAAGTACAGGGTCAACCAGTATGCTTGGGGCATTTGGGTTAAGGGCCTTACGCCACAGCAGCTTCCTAATCAGTGGTAGAAGAGTCCTAACCCACTGAGACTCACACTGTTGCTCCAAATCAACATGGCAGGGTTGAACACAGAGCCTCCTATGTGCAAAGCAGACCCTCCACCCACGAGCTACACCCTCTTCCTTCAGAAGGAAGGATGCAGTAAAGTCTGTCCTGGGATGTGAACCAACAACGTTTCTGGGGAAAGGTCGTACCTCTAACCATCAGACCACCTGCTGATATGGATGTATATTCTGATACCAATAATAAGTGACATATGAACTTTAAGTTGCCTAGTATTAAAGCAGTACATGCAGTTAGGTTTTTTTAAAAATGTGATCAGCGATGACACACAACAATGAAATGTGTCCTCTGCATTTAACCCATATGTGACACAGCAGGGCCCGGGGAGCAGGGTTTGGGGGCGGTGCCTCGCTCAGGGTATCTTAGTGGTGCCTTGTTGGTCGGGGGTTTGGCAACTGCGATCTTTCAGTTATAAGTGCGCTTCCCTAACCAGCCACCACTGCCCACAATAATACCGAATAACATTATACAGTAAGAATGACATGTGAACTGAACCCAGAAGGTTCCCCGTTGGCTATGGGGATCGAAGCAGGAACTTTCGCGGTGTGAGGTGACAGCATAAACCGCTGCCCCACCATGCCACTACTTAATTAGTGTCTCTAAGTTCCCTGCAAGGTTTGCTTGTGTGTCCTGTGAGAGCCCATCCTCCTGTTGAGGGTTTACCTTTGCCTCATGCCCTATGTTTCCTGGCTTGGCTTCTAGGCCCATTCTGATCATGACCAGCATTAGCAATCAGTAGATGGATGGCTGGTATAATATACACAATGACCACTTTAATAGGTACATCTGCTCGTTAACGCAAATAGCCCGCTTCACCAAACAATGAATCATTGGGCTGCAATTCTATATAATGCACACAGACAGGGTTAAGAGGCTCGCTGGCTGTTTGACTATGCATTAGACGTATAATAAGTGATTCTGAACACAGTGTGATTGTTGGTGCCAGACGTGGTGGTTCGAGGAACTTAGAAACAGCCACCCTCCTGGGAATGTCACACATTACAGTGGCTAGACTTTGCAGTAGTGTGATAAAGAAAAAATCCAGTCATAAATAGTTATGAAGGTGAAAACCCTTTGTTAAAGGTATGAGGCGAGAGGAGAACGGCCAGATTAGGGAGATCACAGGTGCAAAAGGACAATTCAAACCAACAGTGTGCACACAACATGTCTATACAATGAATCTATGTCTTGCAGAATGTACGCTGTTCAGGGTTGACAGGAGGTCCTACCTGAGAAGAGGTATGTGTAGTCATGTGTACCCTCTACTATGCAAAATAGGAACAAAAAATAAGTTTGCAAAATGTTAGAAACTCACAACCCCAGAAGTTCCAATAGAAGTGATCAGACGTCTATTTGATGTGATCCGAAGCAGGAAGCGATCAGACGTCTATTTGGTGCGATCTGAAAAAGGAAGTGATCAGACGTCTATTTGGTGCGATCTGAAACTGGAAGTGATCAGACGTCTATTTGGTGTGATCCGAAGCAGGAAGTGATCAGACGTCTATTTGGTGCGATCTGAAACAGGAAGTGATCAGACGTCTATTTGGTGCGATCCGAAACAGGAAGTGATCAGACGTCTATTTGGTGCGATCCGAAACAGGAAGTGATCAGACGTCTATTTGGTGCGATCTGAAGCAGGAAGTGATCAGACGTCTATTTGGTGCGATCTGAAGCAGGAAGTGATCAGACGTCTATTTGGTGCGATCTGAAACAGGAAGTGATCAGACGTCTATTTGGTGCGATCTGAAGCAGGAAGTGATCAGACGTCTATTTGGTGCGATCTGAAGCAGGAAGTGATCAGACGTCTATTTGGTGCGATCTGAAACAGGAAGTGATTAGACGTCTATTTGGTGCGATCTGAAACAGGAATTAAAATGAAAAGATGCTGCCATATTACCTCCTCCCCCCAGGAGTGTCACTAGACATTTATGAAAAGGATGTCTAAGCCTTTACTAAGGATGTCTGATTTTAATGAACAAGAACACGTTATTTAAACTAATGTTTCTCAGCCCAGTCCCTGGGACCTCCAGACGGTTCATATTTTTGCTCCCCTCTGGGCTCCCAACTCTGAGACACCTGTCAGCACATAAATTTCTGGTAAACAGCTGTGCACAGGTACAGCCTCTCTCTCTATATATATATATATGTATATATATATATATATATATATATATATATATATATATATATAAATAAACCCAGGACGGGGAGAAGGAACCCATCGCAGGGTACCCTCACCCACCATTCACTCACAGATGCACAGCTACAGACAAATTGGTAACTCCAGCTCAGATCCCGGAGGAAACCCCACAACGATACGGGAACATTATGCAAACTCCACACACAATGAACCATGGCGGAGGCGACAATGCTAGCCACTGCACCTCCATGCCACCCAACAGTAATGTATTAGTTGCTGGGTCATCGCCATCTGTAAAGTGATTTTTTTCCATGTGGTACCACGTTCAGGTTAAGGATTTTACATGTAACAAGTTTAGCAGAAGCTTTTGACCAAAGCGATGAAGTGAGACAAATAGCACATTGCAAACATGCATGCTGTCAAGGAGTGGACTAGACATCAGCACAGCTAGGCTGAGCATCCAGTGGCTGCCCAGGTACAATCGCAAGTCGTATTGGAGCAGGAGCTACGCAAGAGGTTATAAAGCAGGAAGCTAATAATACAATTCAAGGAACAGCAGTGCAGCATGAGAACATGCAGGGAAGGTAAGGAGGCATCAAGCTAGTAGAGAGATTCATGGGACAAATGGGTCATGAGGCATCTCTCGACGGTGGGAGGGAGTCTGATGACTGAACGTGGTTTGGCAGCTCATTACACCATCGAGGAACCACACAAGAGAAAAGTCTGGAGTCTCACGTGGTGGAAGGAGCTCCAAGCGATGTAGATTTGCTAACCTAAGGGGGTGAGATGGGACTTTGGTCTGGAGGAGCGTTTTGATGGAGTTGGGTGCTTGTCCATTGATGGACCTTTAAGCCAGAACCAAGGACATAAAATGATTCAAACACCAACTGGGACCCATTGAAGAGAGACAAGCAATGGTGTGAGATGAGAATGTTTTGGTTGAATGAGTAACAAAGATGCTGCCAAATTTTGAATAATCTGCAGTGGTCAGATGGCACCAACTGACTGATCTACTACTAGAGAGTTTCATTAGTTTAGTTGTGACGTAACAAGAGGCTGGACTAACGCTGTCTAAGAGCATTAAAGAGTAGCGCTAATTAGTCCCCATTAAGTTCTCAGAAGTATGCTTGTTAATTGATGTGTTTGTATGGATGATACATTGTGCTGGTGTCCCCAATGGGATGCTAATTGTACAAGTGTATCATTTAGCTTACATGCAAGGTTGCTGATTTTAATCTCTTAAGTCACATCGAAGAATGTTAATTATTGCAATTTCCTGTCCTCTGAAGAAATCCGCAATCGTATACAGCATCCACGTTCGACTCACAGGCAGCAGAATTCTACACTCTCCATGTTTACCTTAAGGGCATGTCGACAAATCTCACATTCCACTTGTTAGTTTACAGAAGTGGAAATTTTTTTTATTGCTGGTAGTGAAAATATGCCCACAGTTTCAGAACCCAGTTTTTCCAGGCTACATAAGACCTGAATTCTAATGGCAAAGGTGAGCTTGCTACCTGCTTTTTTTGCTCATGTATGTACATGTTGACATGTATTTCACCCAAAAGCAATCAGTATGTTTGACAAACCTTGATAATTCCAGTGTGGACCAACAAGTAAACTGTTTTAAGTTGCTCTGTGATTAACCCAGAAAATAAATTATAGAAACAGACGGCAGTTTGCTTTGCAGAATGTAGTTTTTTGTTTCCTTGTTTAAAATAGCATATCATGAAAGATGCAATATGTGATTGACAAGCTTTCCAAATGATTAATTAACAACAGCCCAGCTAAGAGGGAATGTTCCCAGAACTGTAGCCAATGTTACGTGAAGGTCTCACGGCCGGCAGAGACCACTCTTACTGTAACGTTAAAGGGATGGTATTTACATGTTTTACATTTTTAAAAAGGTTCAACTTTTGTCTGCAAGTTCATTATAACCTGAACACCCTTATAACACAATTAATGCTCAAAAATATAATTTTATAATAAAATATTATTCCATAAAAGTGCTATGTGTAAACTATATGGACAAAATTATTGATACACATCTATAAATCATTGAAATCAGGTGTTTCATTCAGACCCATTTCCACCGGTGTATAAAATCAAGCACCCAGCCATGCAGTCGGGGTTACAAACATTTTTGAAAGGGTGGGTCATTCTAAAGAGCTCAGTGAATTCAAGCATGGTGCTGTCATAGGACAACACTTTTATAATAAGTCAGTTTGTCAAATTTCTTCCCTGCTAGATATTCCACTGTCAACCGTAAGTGGAAACATTTAGGAACAACAGAAACTCAGCCACATAGTGTCAGACCACGTGAAGTAACAGAGCCGGCTTGCTGCCTGCTGAGGTGCATAGTGCATCAATGTCTCCAATGCCCTGCTGACTCAGTAACCTCCTCTGGCATTAACCCCAGCAGAAAAACTGCGGGGAACTTCATGCAATGGGCTTCCATGGCCATGTAGCTGCATGCAAGTCTCACATCACCAAGCACAACACCAAACGTTGGATGGTGTGGTGTGAAGCATACTGACTCTGGAGCAGTGGAAAAGTATTCCGTGGAGTTACAAATCACTCTTTTCTGTCAGACAGTCTGATGGACGAGTTTTACAGATGCCAGAAGAACATTACCTGCCTGGCTGCATTGTGCCAACTGTAAAGTTTGGTGAAGGAGGGATAATGGTATGGGGTTGTTTATCAAGGACTGGGCTAGGCCAGCTGCAAAGGGGGGACCAACTCCATATTGATGAGTGTGGATGTAGAGTGGGGTATCATTAAAGTTCCTGTTGTCCCTGTACTTTTGTCCATACAGTGTCTATACTGTGAGGACACCATCCAGCCTCAAACCCTTTGGAGTGCAGTGCCTGTGCCATTCTTCTGCTGTTATAGTACTAGTTGTAGTAGCAGTTATAGCAATGGGATGATGTTCTGAGAAGAGCAGGAACACTGCAGACTTTGAATATTTCCATACTTTAATCATATTTAAATAGCACGACACTGGTTTGCCTGTGACATCTGTCCATCTACTATGTCCACTGTTCTTAGGTGTGTGATGTAAGTGGACATCCTTCTTTTAGCATTGTGCTATAAAACATCAAACCGTAACTATGGATGAAGGTAAATACGATTTGCCTAACACCTGGCAGATGGAGGAAGTACGATGAATGTGGGAAGAGCCTCCCAGTCGCACTGGCTGACATGTTTCACTTGGGGTGTCTGTTATAACACCAGACTTCGTCTGAGCAGACAGAGAAATGGATCGACGGAATGGGGAGCCAGCCTTCTGTTCCCCGGTGACATGCAATTAGCAATGTGAAGCAGTCAGTGTGGGATACCATTTCCATTTGAATGAAAGCCACTGAAGTCCACTGGTGTTTAAAAGATGGCTGTTAGTCCTTTCAAGAGGAAAACCTTCTTCATATCACTGTATGTGGCAAAACTTCCAGGCACTGGAAGCTGATTGGCTAGACCTCACTGGTGACTAAGCATCTTAGACTTCCTTTAGAGCAGGGCTCTTCAAATCTGGCCCTCGACTCCAAAGCCAGGCCTTGTTTTCAGTTCTCCCAGGTAGTTAGTTTAATAATGACTGACTCTGATTGGCCAGAAGCTTCACACCCGGCTCACAGGTAAAGGAAGGCTGGAAAGCAGCAGCGCCCGGACCTCGAATAGCCCTGCTCCAGAGGCTTGTTGTTAGTTTGAATATAACGTTTGACATCGTTCACTATCAGGCAGCAACTGAAGCAAAGTGCCCATCACTCACTTTGATAAAGGAGGGAGGCTTCATGCGGATTTGTACACCTCTGTATCTCTCAAATGCATTTTCTTTACAAGATTTTTAAAAACCTGTTTCTACAAAGACATCTCATTAACAATTACATCTTACTCTGCCTGTAGGTACCTTTTATGCAGCAAATGGATTCTATTGTTTATGTTCTTGGGTTTATTTTTAAAGTAGTGAAGTAATGTTGGGTATAATATTGTCTGGTAAGTTAGGTTCCGTTTTTGGCGAGCACTTCCATTTTCACTCAAGCATGTTCTCCCCACCTCCCCTTCTAGGGGGCTCCTAGGTCTCCCCCCTGTCTTTCCATGGGCCTCAGCTTTGCTGAGCAGCCAGATTTCCTTGGGATACAGCTGCCGACTCTGTAGTCCATCAGCAGCGGTGAGCAGAACTGGGACACACGGTGCCAGATATAAGCCTCGTAGAGAAGAAAACGGTCGAGCACTGGCAGTTCGGGTCGGAATCAATTAATTGCAGACCAGCACCTGTGACATGGGCTTTGTGGGCGGGGTCTCAGCCATGAGAAGGGGTATGTAGTGACAGGAGAAAGGAGATTTTGAAAACCACAGTGAAATGAAGTATTATTTACTGTCAGTCAACAAAATAGCCAATAAAGCAGCCAATAGGAAAATGATTACAGCAGCCAATTCCTGATAGCGCAAAATAAGCCACCTACTGAAGGTCCCAAAACCTTCTATTTTATCTTCAGTGCTCAGTCTCACTCATAGAAAGAGCCAATGATTCTGTGGGGTCGTATCTCTACGAGACGATTGCTAGCATGCGGCAGGAATCACAGATATGGCAACGTAATAAAAGCAGCCTCCGTCGTAACAGTATTAAGGGTTAGCCAAGCCAGTGACGGACAGCGCCCGGTGATCCGGCACTTTCCGCGCCTTTTTCATACCTCCTTCTTGGTGACAATGAGCTGACAGCAGCTGCGTCTTTACAGGACTTGAGCTACTGTGCAGCCAGATGCCTGCATTTCATTACTCAGTATATATCATTTTATTTTAAAATCCACCCATTTCCCTTAACCCCTTATCCAGTGCAGGGCTGTGGTGGTCCTGCAGTCTGAGGGTCAGCGTACACCCTGGACAGGATGCCAGTCCATCCTAGGGCACACAAACTCACAGACACAGTCAGACACTAAGGGAAAGTTAGTCAGCAAGCCACCAAACCACATGTCTGTGTGCTAAAGGAGGAGATCAAAGCAAACGGGGTTAAACTCGCGGCAGCAGAAGCTGGACATACAAAGTCCAAGCATACAGAGCAAGGGTCAGACTCGAAGCTCCAGCCCTGCAAGAGGTTACAGCGTTACCCAGTCAGCCAGCATGCAGTGTACTAAACAGTCATCTGTATATCTTAAGGCAACTTACCTATGCATGCATGCACACACACGCACAGAGGTTTGTAGTTATATCTTTGTGGGGACTCTCCATCATTTCTATGGGGAAAACTCTAATCCCAACATGATGACCTTAAGCTTACCCAGCACTAACCTTTACCATGAGTAACCAAACAAAATATAAGACATGATATCTTTAGATTTTTTATTTCAGTCCCAGATTTTTATTCAATTTAATTATTATAAGACTGGGAGGGGGGCATTTGGTCCCCATGTAATGTATACCTAACCCTCACACACACACAGATACCCACATAGGGAATTAGCAACAGGACTCACACCGGTACCTGGGCCTTCGCCAGAAGCCGCACTGACGCCTGGCGACTCCACCACAGAACGTATGTTTGCCTCACATGCATCTTATTCTGGACAAAAGCATCCGCTAAAGATGCACATTTTTAAAAATATTAACTGCAGTCTTACAAAGTGCATGTAAGTACTGGTAAATCGGCTCTTTCCCCAGAATCACTGCTGTCAGGGCTGCCCATCTGCTGGTGAGAAAAAGCTGGAGACTCATTATAACGAGACTCAAAACAATAAACGACAATGTCAGCGTTACCGACATAATCAAAGTCAATTAATGCTATTTTAGTTAAAACTGAGTTAAGGAAAAAAGCCTCAGGGCAAAGACATAGAGGAGAGCAAAGTTCTCAGGAGACCAGATGAAATGGGGGAGGGGGTATTTATCTCCCAGGCTTCACAGCTTAATACAATTATAGAGAAGTGTGTATATACGTGTGTGTGTGTGTGTGTGGAAGATGGGGGGCGTAGTTTTGAAAGTACAGTGCAAGTACAATGCAAGGCTGTATTAGTCACTCGGCCGCATGGACCGCAGATGAGGGGGGGGCACAATCACCAAAAATCATGAGAAAATGACGTACGAATAAAAACCAATAAAATGTAATTACTAATAACCAGAATTATACCGATTCAAAACAAAAGGTTATATCTGAGATTCTGAACAGCAAAGACGGAGGTGGACATGACTTCATGCCGCCCTCCCCCAGCCCGGCGCCCCCTTGGTCTTGCACTACATCAGTCTGAAACTGAGATTCATTGGGAGTCTATGATATGGGCTGGGAGCAGCTCTGCGCCATCTCTGTCCCTTTAAGAAAAGGTTCCTCTTGGTTCCTCATCATTTAAGCGCATTCTCTGCCTACGTCTATGGTCACCGTGGACTGTGGATTCCAATGGGGTTAGTATATTAAGTGGAGCCTAAGACCTTGAGATCATGGTTGGTTGAAGGAGGATATTAGAGACCTGATGTGAATTTGACCATCCTACCATGGGTCACGAGAAGTCGTGTAATTTCACCGTATTTTCTTGGTCCAATTATAATATTTGCTGCAGCATTTATTCAGTGGCTTCCACAATTATTGGCACCCCTTGTAAAGATTTATTAAAAGGATCAGAAACAAATACACATTTTTGGTGGAAGTAACTTTATCTCATACTGAAAAAATGAAGAAACTGCAACATTTCATTGAAATAAATGTAATCAAAGAAAAACAAATCCTTCATCAAGAAATAATGATTTTCAACAAAAACACATGTGCCACAATTATTGGCACCCCAGCATTTAATACTTCATAGAACCTCCCTTTGCCAGTATAACATCCCTGAATCTTCTCTTATAACATTTCATGAGGTTGGAGAATACAGAGCAGGGCATCTGCGTCCATTCCTCTCCAGCATCTCTCCAGATCGCCCAGGGTCCGAGGCCCTCTCCTCTGTGCTCTCCTCTTCAGCTCAGCCCAGAGGTTTTCAGTGGGGTTCAGGTCAGGGGCTGAGGAGCTTGACTCCGTGGTCAGCTATAACCATTTTTGTGTTGATTTGGACATGTGCTGAGTATCATGGTCCTGCTGGAAGATTCATTTATGGCCCAGTTTTAGTTTCCCGGCAGAGGCAGCCAAATTTTGTTTGCAGGGCCATTACAGGAAAAACAGCCCCACAACATCACAGAACCTCCATCTTATTTTACAGCTGGTTAATGGTTCTTTTTACTACAGTCATTCTTTTTACACCAAACCCACCTTTGCAGAAAAGCTCCATTTTTGTTTCATTAGACCATTGAATTTAGTTCCAGTCAATGTTTTTGTAATGTTTTGCAAACTCCTGGCACTTACATTTTAAGTAAATGACGGAAAATACTTCTTTCTGCCATACCGTCCAAATAATCTGTTGGCATTAAGATGGCGTCCTATGGTTTTTTTCAGAGACGTGGTAAACCCAAGATTTTACTTGGTCTTGTAATTCACCAACAGTGATCCTTGGGGGTTTTTTGCCTCTCTTACGATCCTCCTCACTGTACGTCAGGGAAAAATAAACTTGGATCCTCTTCCAGACAGGTCTGTAACAGTTCCAGTTGATGTCCACTTTTTTATTATTGCAGTAATAAAAGTTAACAGTAGAAATGTGCATTTTCAGGTGAGCAGCTATTTTTCATACCCATTCCCTGACTTATGAAGGTCAGTACACTTCTCATTCATTTGGTTACTATGTTCTCTCATCTTTCCCATTGATGGTTGACTAAAGGAATTTGGCCTCTATGTCACCTCATATTTTGTCATGGATTACAGCATGAATGTTCCTACACACCAATCAACCCAGAGATGTAATTTACATGGGATACATGCTTCGGTGACATTGTGTTCACTATAATTTCCAAGGGTGCAAATAATTGTGGCACATGTGTTTTTGTTGAAAATCATTATTTCTTGATGAAGTATTTGTTTTTGTTTTATTAAATTTACTTCAATTAAATGCTGGATTTTTCTAATTTTTTTCAATGTGAGGCTACTTCACCAAAAGGTAGATTTTTTCTTATCCTTTTTACAAATCTTTACAGGGGGTGCTAATAGTTGTGGAGGGTGCTGTAACTTCCAGTATGAGTATTATACATCACTGTTAATAGCCTTTTAACATATTGATATAAGTGCTCCTTAAACATTTACACATCTCACATTTATACAGCTGAAGTTTTTTTTCTGAAGAAAATCAGATTTTATAAAGATTTCTTGCATTCCAGCGAGTGACGTGCTGACGGCTTTTCCTTAACCGCTACGCCCCCAGTGGCAGATCTGAAAATGTCATTTGCTTGAACTTGAGCCACATTTTTGGCTTTAATTGGGGTCTCTGTCCTTGTTTTGCATCCACATACATATTGAGGGCTACCCCCCCCCTCGCGGAATGACATTAAGTACAGTTATAAGGGCCTTGCACCCAATTCCCAGTTCATGATTTTAATTAATTATCTCTGACCTCAAACAAGTTTTCGCTTCTTTTCAGCAGATGTTCCCTTAAAAAGTTACTTTTTTTGTAACACTCGCACAATATGTTTTTTTCAGTGATAGCTACATCTATCCACACACACACACACACACACAGACTCACACAATCCTCTGGCACGCTAGCACCACCTCCAGGCATAAGGCAGGCAGACGGCCAGCAGGTGACACGCCCCTGAGCTGTCTCCAAGGTGACGTGCCAGAATGTGACCTCGTTAAGCCGGCCACGCTCCAGTGAAAGCGATTAATGAGACTTTAAGGGCCTCTCATGAGTTTACGAGAAAGACAGAAGTACAGTTCATGTTCAGCAATATTAAATGGTTCAATTTATAGAAAAGCTATTTTCTATTAACTATATTTTAGAGGACTGTAATTTTTCAGCAGCAGGTTGTGGCAACACTAATGGTATTTTGCAACAAAAAGTACAGGCATATAACATTATAAAATACCTTTGTGATCACACCCGGGGTTCCATGTAAAACTGACCATCTCTCTTATTATTGCTGCTTTTACTGCCTTATCATATTTTAGCAATTTAGCACATGTTTCTATAAACTACAAAACTTTAGTTGCTATTTTTGCTCACTTGGATATCTTACTAAATATATCTGAAAATCATTGGATGGTACAGCGCCTGCCGATCTTTCTTGCAGCAGAATTTCTTACACTTTATTTACACATATAATGGGTACGCAGATCTTGCGTCCAGCCCCTGTGTTTTCATGCTGTCTTGTGCACTTTAAGTCCCGTGAAAACCCTCCCTTTGCCACTGCAGTGTACGTTGCACCTGCAGTAACGTTTTGGCATGACGCTGTATTCTTGTAGGGCCTACATGGACAGCACGACAATAAGGTCTGTTTGACTTTATTATTATTATTATTATTATTCGTTTTTTATCGTCTTTGTCACGGTTAAAAAACAATCCTGTTAAATGACACAGGAAATGTCGTCCTTGAGTCGCACAGAA
The DNA here is from genome assembly GCF_023856365.1 of Brienomyrus brachyistius. Taxonomy (NCBI): domain Eukaryota; kingdom Metazoa; phylum Chordata; class Actinopteri; order Osteoglossiformes; family Mormyridae; genus Brienomyrus; species Brienomyrus brachyistius. The sequence continues at coordinate 4,511,821 of NC_064557.1, read as the reverse complement.
CCATCGTTCTGAGTCCAGACAAACTCGCGCAGACAAACAGCGCCCCCTCCCAAGGGGATGACACTTCATGCTGTGTGCAGGAGAAGGAACCTCCCCCCAAATCCAAGGAGCGAAAGAGCTGCTCCTTTCGAGGAGAGTGACTGGAGAGGTTTGCTTTAAGCCTTTTCTGGAGGACACACTAAATTGTTCGTGGTTCCCAGGCCTCCTGTGCCTGAGATAACAATCTGCACTTCCAACAGCTTCCAACAGCTCCTTCACTCTAATCTCAGCACTTAGTCCGGCTGCGTTACGACAGACTAAAAGCAGCCTCTCTGCCCTGATAACCGAGTCGCCTTCCTCAATTCAACTCCTTCTCCACGTATCCAGCGTGTCTTTGCTCCTGCCGAGAAAAAAACTGTTTCCGCTGCAGGGTGAATCACACTCAGAAATATGCTTTATTTTGTCATACTCTAGATGACACACAGACATATGCACACCTGCAGAATACAGAGTGCTGACCTCCGTCGACTCAGTGAATGTGCTGCTTTTAGATGAATTCTTTAATATATTTTTTATATAACCTGTTATCCTTCAGGCAAAGGGTTGTTATTTTACTATTACTTTAGTTACAACACTAACTGCATTAAGAGTAAGATAATGGCATTCCTTATTGCGGCCCTGTTTATCTCCATACTAGCGGTTTCTTTTTAGGGATTACATTAAATAGCTCAGGAGGTAGCTTATAATTCAGCAAGGACCGCCTGCCTTCCTCATGTGCAGAAAGGTGTCAGCGAAGGATGCAGACCTACCGGAGTACTATATAACTAGGTACATAAATTATACATGCACTCAGCAACAGCCTGCATGTGTGTTTGTGTGTTAATATCGACGTGTGGGTGTCTGAGCTTTAAGGTGAGGGTGTGTACACCACCTGCTCCCCTTTGCTTGCCAGGACCCATGCAGATGACCATAAAGCTAAAATAGATTAGCAGTTAATGAGAAGGAATGTGTGAGAGACAACATACGTTTAAAAGAAAGTACTATTTTGAAGGCATCCAAAACCTGTCCACCTAAATAACAAAACAAAACAGCGCAAATTACCTGCACTGATAATTATTACTCTCAAACTCCATCTTAATGCACTAATTGCACCTATATGCCCATTTCCTGCAAGTCATGTTAGACAAAAGCATCTGAAATGCATAGTTGTAACAAACATTGCTGTGAATGACAACTTGTCATACTATAAGTTGGGAAAAACTTCAGCTTCCAGACCAACAACATGCAAATATATATTTAACTCTCTAAATGATCAACAGGTGCCCCCTGACAGCTGAAAAAATGCAGAGCAAATTTACTTCATAAAGTTAAGAAAAACTGTTGGTTACCGGGGAGACTAGGTAGATGAGGGAGGGAGCCATCTGGGGAGAAGTGCCTCTCAAAATTGAAGAGCAAATTTCCAAAAAGTTTTTTGATGTTTCTGTGATGAGTCCACCAGTGACCTCACCGTATGTTACAGTGTTGGGAACAAAAACTCACTCAGTTCTCATGTAATTCAATGAAGAACTTTCACAAAATTTCCAAAACTCATTACGGCCTCAGACATTCTCTAGAAAACGTATCCTGTGGACTGAGTTTTGGAAATTACCTCTTCATTTATGAGCATTACTTCCCCATTGACATCAATCCTTTCTGAAAATGATTCTCCACCATTTCACACAGGTTACCAACAGTTTCACAGGGCAGTGTTTCTCAAACTAGTAGGGAGCTGGGAGGAACTAAAACCGTGGACCGTCTGGAATTCCCTGAGGACTGGACTGAGGAACACTGTTATAGAGGAATACAAAAGAGGTAGAATAGCAGCCCTTGTGATTACCAACTCCCCCTCCCCCAAACCGTAGCAAGCTTGTCCCACTTAATCTACAACCTTCTCGGTCACTGACAAGAGTCTGTATACAGTAGCTATCAAGACTCTTCAAATCTGCCCCGGGATTTCAAACATGGAGCACATTCTTCCACTCCACCAGGATCGTTTGAGAAGGCAGCATGGAACAGCCCCCAGAGGGCGATATGCTGGGAACACCAGAGAATATACATACATTTCAGTCCCTAGAACTAAAGAAACAGCCACTGAAAGGAGGCCAGTCTGCCACTGCACTGGCTGCTTCTGCTGAGATTTCAAATATAGCAGAACCAGCTGAAAAAAAATTGCCACAATATTTTGATGGACACCAGAAAAGCAGCTGTATCTCACCTTAATGAGTAACTATTTATTGTGTCGGACTAGAAAAACTGTGAGAATGTTTAACGGCAATGTTGTACCTATCCATCCATGTTCAACAAATATTTATGCAGTGCAGGGTCGTGTTAAGCCTGGAGCCTATCCCAGGAAACTCAGGACACAAGGTAGGGGACACCTTGAATGGGATAGCAGTCCATCACGTCATACACTACAGGCACTTTTACACATGTTAATCCACTGAAATCAGGTATCCTTGGACTTTAGAAGGACACTCGTGTACCTAGAGATGACAACAACACAAGTAAAATGTTCTTCATGCACTCGGACACATAACTTTAGCAATGTGGTGGCATCTGAGCAGACGTGACACACATAACAATGGTTTTCATCTTCATGTGTTCGCAGCCCATAAAAAAGAGATGCAGCAGTGGGGCTTTTGCCCACTATTGCTTTGCTAACATCCCTTCATTCATCCTTTTTGTTCAGGGTCAAAGGAACAAATTCTGAGCAATGTCAGCATGACTGGATTATCATGCTCTGACAAATTCTGTTGATTGACTGCTGAATCCAACTGAGGACTACATTCAAAACCCTTTTTTTTATCTGTATAGTGTTCCACCTGTTACAGCACAGCGTGATGGAAGGGATGATCCATGGTATGGCTTGGTGACAACAAAGGCTTTTGAGAACAGACTAACATAAACAAAAGGGACCACGAGGGGTCAAAACAAAGCCAGAGAAAAAACAAGAAATCAACAGGCTATAACTAAACACAAGGAAAAACTCACACCAAACAGGATCAGGAGACACGGGTTCAAGAGACATGGCCTTAGCAGACACAGGTCTGGGGGCCTGTACTACAAAGTGGGGTTACTGGCTTATTGGGATAACTTGTCAGATTTAAGGTAGTCTGAGCAAAGTGAACGAATATGAAGTGCATTTAAACTGTGGTACCTTAAATCCAACAAGTTACCCCGATAAGCCAGTAACCCCACTTCGTAGTACAGGCCACAGGAGATATGGGTTCAGGAGACATAGTTTCAGGAGACAAGGGTTCAGCAGACACGGGTCCACGAATCACCGGTTTGGCAGACACAAGTCCAGGCGGCACCGGTTTCAAGAGACACAAGTTCAGCAGACATGGGTCTACGAATCACCGGTTCAGCAGGCATGGGTCCAGGAGGCACAGGTTCAAGAGACACGAGATCAGGTGACACGAGTCCAGGAGGCACAGGTTCAGGAGACACGAGATCAGGCGACACGAGTCCAGAAGGCACAGGTTCAGGAGACACGAGATCAGGCGACACGAGTCCAGGAGGCACAGGTTCAGGAGACACGAGATCAGGCGACACGAGTCCAGGAGGCACAGGTTCAGGAGACACGAGATCAGGCGACACGAGTCCAGGAGGCACAGGTTCAGGAGACACGGGATCAGGCGACACGAGTCCAGGAGGCACAGGTTCAGGAGACACGAGATCAGGCGACACGAGTCCAGGAGGCACAGGTTCAGGAGACCCGAGATCAGGCGACACGAGTCCAGGAGGCACAGGTTCAGGAGACACGGGGTCAGGCGACACGAGTCCAGGAGGCACAGGTTCAGGAGACCCGAGATCAGGCGACACGAGTCCAGGAGGCACAGGTTCAGGAGACACGAGATCAGGCGACACGAGTCCAGGAGGCACCGGTTCAGGAGACCCGAGATCAGGCGACACGAGTCCAGGAGGCACAGGTTCAGGAGACACGAGATCAGGCGACACGAGTCCAGGAAGCACAGGTTCAGGAGACACGAGATCAGGCGACACGAGTCCAGGAGGCACAGGTTCAGGAGACACGAGATCAGGCGACACGAGTCCAGGAGGCACAGGTTCAGGAGACACGAGATCAGGCGACACGAGTCCAGGAGGCACAGGTTCAGGAGACACGAGATCAGGCGACACGAGTCCAGGAGGCACAGGTTCAGGAGACACGAGATCAGGCGACACGAGTCCAGGAGGCACAGGTTCAGGAGACACGGGATCAGGCGACACGAGTCCAGGAGGCACAGGTTCAGGAGTCACGAGATCAGGCGACACGAGTCCAGGAGGCACAGGTTCAGGAGACACGAGATCAGGCGACACGAGTCCAGGAGGCACAGGTTCAAGAGAGACGGGTTCATTTATTCAATTAAATTGAATAGATTCAATTAAAATGTCAGGTTTCAGGTAGTGGCCAGAAGTGTGGTGAATATAGATAAATAAAGGTTGGGCGCCAAATACAGACTGGGGAAAAAAAGAGGTTAGATAAACTTCTGGGGATTGTTTATGAATGAAATAGACAAGAAACATCTGTACCCACATTTATACAAAAATTATGGGATTTAAAAATAAACTAATTAATAAAACATACCCTGAAAAAGTGGAGGAACTGAAAAAAGAGACATCTAGAGTTCAGATAGAAATGAACATCTAAGTTGTATTTAGTCAGTTTCAGGGCTTGTTGAAATGCTCATTAATAAATACTCAAACAGTCTTATTATATGTGAGAACACATATAACAGGGGAAAACACTAGGAACTATCAATGGTACCAAACACAGACAGGAACAGGATGACCAGCGACGCCACCTAGCCAAACAGGCAAACAACAGGCATCCTACGACTAATCCTGTCACCCCCATTCAATTATAAGCATCCCATAACTGAAGAGTAAATTCCCAAAACTTAACTAATTCAGGTGACATTAGATACAATTTCTGTCTTAGAAACTCAGTGAAAGTTGGATTACATATGGACTGAGTGATTTTTGGTTCCTGTAACATACGATGAGGGAGCCTGACTTTAGGTCTCATCTCAAAAACAACAAAAGATGGATTGAAATTTGCTCTTCAGTTGGTCTCCACATGCACCAGATCCTACAATGGATCCAGGACCTATAGTGCGAGCTCTGATACAAGAACTATCCCATTACACCTAACCCTATCCATGTAATACTTCCTTATATGCCCTCATGCTACACTTAAAAATATGTTGCAAGACATATTACATCAGCCCATGCATTCGGAATGGCCGAGTCATTGTGCATTTTTACCCTTGTGTTAGTTTAACAACCTAAAATCAGAGGTGCAGTCAATGAGGGGATGCATCCAGGGAATCCAACCAAATGTCAGGCCTTAGGTGGTGCATACAGGCTTAGCCTTAAGAGCCCGTCATTACGGTAATAATCCAGAGTTCTGTGAACACCGTGCTGTCTCCCATGAGGAATCTAGGCGTTCTTGTAAAGAGCAAAGACTTACTGAAGGGTGTCATTTAGAAAGCCCGAAATGTTGATCCTGGGATAGAAGTTACCATGAAAATCTGACAAACTACACACCTGAAGCTTATCCAACTTAGGACAGGGTGCTTTGTTCAATCAGTGACTGGTGCTGCCAAGATCCCCAGACTCTTCCTTGGGAATTTCCCAAAGAGCCATGTTGGATCCGGGAAACACACGGATCTGTGTACATGCCCAAGATTCCCGAACTCGTCTGGTATTCCTTGGGAATTTCCCAGAGAGCCATGTTGGATCCGGGAAACACACGGATCTGAGTACATGCCCGAGATTCCTGGACTTGTCTGGTATTCCTTGGGAATTTCCCAGAAAGCTGTGTTGGATCCGGGAAACACATGGATCTGAGTACATGTCCGGAACAAAACAGACAGGAAACCTAATGCTTGCCTACCAGTTGCCCGCTGCCTTTTCCCCAATCCTACACACACGCATCTGGAATCCCGATCAATAACAGCCAGCTAATGAGTGTTTAAGAAGCTCATCTGTGAAAGGCCATTCTTTAAGTCCAGAGAGGGCCACCGCCATCATTTCAGAGAAGTGCTAAAAGCAAATTAAACTGTGTAAGATGTGGATAGGATGTTTATTTCCCAGGGTGGGGCAAAGTCAGGTGAAACGCAGATTATGTCACCTACAGCCAATGTCACTACTCACCTGCTCCTTCTCTAGAGCTGACCCCCCTTGCTAATTTTTGCTGCCCCCACTGGAAAATCACATAAACTTCTATGAAACTAAACAAGGAAGCCAGAATTTTGATGTTAACAACAATAATTACACCACAGTATTTTAAGTCCCGATTGTTAGATGTTGCTAGCCCCTGCAGATCCATTTTTTCTGAATCAATACAGCACCTCATGAAAATACGGCCACTTCGTTATCCAGACATTGAGAACCTCATGATATACGCCCACTTCATTATCCAGATACTCAGCACCTCATGAGATACGCCCACTTCATTATCCAGATACTCAGCACCTCATGAGATATGCCCACTTCATTATGCAGACACTCAGAACCTCATGAGATACGCCCACTTCATTATGCAGACACTCAGAACCTCATGAGATATGCCCACTTCATTATGCAGACACTCAGAACCTCATGAAAATACGCCCACTTCATTATTCAGACTCTCAGAACCGCATGAGATACGCCCACTTCATTATGCAGACACTCAGAACCTCATAAAAATACGCCCACTTCATTATGCAGACACTCAGAACCTCATGAGATACGCCCACTTCATTATGCAGACACTCAGAACCTCATGAAAATACGCCCACTTCATTATTCAGACTCTCAGCACCTCATGAGATACGCCCACTTCATTATGCAGACACTCAGAACCTCATAAAAATACGCCCACTTCATTATGCAGACACTCAGAACCTCATGAGATACGCCCACTTCATTATGCAGACACTCAGAACCTCATGAAAATACGCCCCCTTCATTATCCAGACATTCAGAACCTCATGAGATACGCCCACTTCATTATTCAGACTCTCAGAACCGCATGAGATACGCCCACTTCATTATCCAGATACTCAGCACCTCATGAGATACGCCCACTTCATTATGCAGACACTCAGAACCTCATGAGATATGCTCACTTCATTATGCAGACACTCAGAACCTCATGAAAATACGCCCACTTCATTATTCAGACTCTCAGAACCGCATGAGATACGCCCACTTCATTATTCAGACTCTCAGAACCGCATGAGATACGCCCACTTCATTATGCAGACACTCAGAACCTCATAAAAATACAGCCACTTCATTATGCAGACACTCAGAACTTCATGAGATACGCCCACTTCATTATGCAGACACTCAGAACCTCATGAAAATACGCCCCCTTCATTATCCAGACATTCAGAACCTCATGAGATACGCCCACTTCATTATTCAGACTCTCAGAACCGCATGAGATACGCCCACTTCATTATGCAGACACTCTGAACCTCATGAAAATACAGCCACTTGATTATTCAGACACTCAGCACCTCATGAGATACGCCCGCTTAATTATCCAAACACTCAGAACCACATGAGATACGCCCACTTCATTATGCAGACACTCAGAACCTCATGAGATACGCCCACTTCATTATTCAGACTCTCAGAACCGCATGAGATACGCCCACTTCATTATGCAGACACTCAGAACCTCATGAAAATACAGCCACTTGATTATTCAGACACTCAGCACCTCATGAGATACGCCCACTTCATTATCCAGACACTGAACGCCTCAAAGCAGAGTAAGGAATGTTCTTTAAGAGCAGCAACTCATAGCATGATACTGGTAAGCTTGTCATCATCATCATCATCATCATCATTATTATTATTGTATTTTTTTCTGCACTTCCATACCCCTGTCAGAACACTTAGATCTTCCAGCCTGAAGGTTCTCCATGTCCCCAGAATTAAGTGGTCCTCTAGGGGTAATCATCCATTTGTAATGCTCCTACACTTATAAAATAGTTTGCTTTGCATATCAAAATGGCCCAATACATTTATTTATGTATTATTTTTATTAATTATTTATTTGATTATTTATAGTTTCTTCTATTTTTCGTTTTATTATTTTCTCTCTTTTAAAACGCTCTGATTACTATACTTATTTACTGTTAACTCCTGCCTAGTCAGCAGTTTGCTCAACTGTAGTAGTTTTAAATGTGTTATAGAAACTTTTCCCTTGACCTTGATTATTATTATTTTTATTATTATTAGCGTATTCAGCGTATCAGCCTTCACCCTTGAATATGCCATCTTCATGTAGGCTGACAATGTTACTGTCACTAACTCTCCCTACACACTAATTATCTTCGGTTACTTAGTCTTACTATGCAAGTCATTAATTACTGTATGGCTCTTTTTTTGTTCATAAGTTCCCCTCCCTCCATAAAAGGCAATTCAAGCAAATTGACATTTTAATTGCTTTCATACACCATTACATACAATTAATTAAAGTATGCAAATGTTATTAAAACACAGCACCATCACAAACTGGATAGATGGCCCATCTCCACAGACCATACATTTTGTTTCAATTAATTACACTAAAATGGAGGTCAGAGATTTGCAGGCTCATGTTGGTTGTCTTGATAGCTTCTGCTAAAAGGTCCTAAGACCAGGCTGAAGACCAGAGGCGATCGAGACTTTGGGGTGGCTGCCCCCAAACTTTGGAGTGGCTGCCCCCAAACTTTGGGGTGGCTGCCCCTAGACATTGGGGTGGCTGCCCCTAGACATTGGGGTGGCTGCCCCTAGACATTGGGGTGGCTGCCCATAGACATTGGGGTGGCTGCCCCCAGACATTGGGGTGGCTGCCCCTAGACATTGGGGTGGCTGCCCCCAGACTTTGGGGTGGCTGCCCCCAGACTTTGGGGTGGCTGCCCCCAGACATTGGGGTGGCTGCCCCTAGACATTGGGGTGGCTGCCCCCAGACTTTGGGGTGGCTGCCCCCAGACTTTGGGGTGGCTGCCCCTAGACTTTGGGGTGGCTGCCCCTAGACATTGGGGTGGCTGCCCCCAGACTTTGGAGTGGCTGCGCCTAGACATTGGGGTGGCTGCCCCTAGACTTTGGGGTGGCTGCCCCCAAACTTTGGAGTGGCTGCCCCTAGACATTGGGGTGGCTGCCCCTAGACATTGGGGTGGCTGCCCCTAGACATTGGGGTGGCTGCCCCCAGACTTTGGGGTGGCTGCCCCTAGACTTTGGGGTGGCTGCCCCTAGACATTGGGGTGGCTGCCCCCAGACATTGGGGTGGCTGCCCCTAGACATTGGGGTGGCTGCCCCTAGACATTGGGGTGGCTGCCCCTAGACATTGGGGTGGCTGCCGCTAGACTTTGTGGGGGCTGCCTCCAGACTTTGGAGTGGCTGCCCCTAGACTTTGGGGTGGCTGCCCCCAGACTTTGGGGTGGCTGCCCCCCAGACTTTGGGGTGGCTGCCCCTAGACATTGGGGTGGCTGCCCCTAGACATTGGGGTGGCTGCCCCCAGACTTTGGGGTGGCTGCCCCCAGACTTTGGGGTGGCTGCCCCTAGACATTGGGGTGGCTGCCCCTAGACATTGGGGTGGCTGCCCCTAGACATTGGGGTGGCTGCCGCTAGACTTTGTGGGGGCTGCCTCCAGACTTTGGAGTGGCTGCCCCTAGACTTTGGGGTGGTTGCCCCCCAGACTTTGGGGTGCCTGCCCCTAGACATTGGGTTTTACAGGCTCATGTTGGTCAGAGTTTTACAGGCTCATGTTGGTCAGAGTTTTACAGGCTCATCTTGGTCAGAGTTTTACAGGCTCATGTTGGTCAGAGTTTTACAGGCTCATGTTGGTCAGAGTTTTACAGGCTCATCTTGGTCAGAGTTTTACAGATCACATGTTAGTCAAAGTTTTACAGGCTCATGTTGGTCAGAGTTTTACAGGCTCATCTTGGTCAGAGTTTTACAGGCTCATGCTGGTCAGAGTTTTACAGGCTCATCTTGGTCAGAGTTTTACAGGCTCATGTTGGTCAGAGTTTTGCAGGCTCATCTTGGTCAGAGTTTTACAGATCACATGTTAGTCAAAGTTTTACAGGCTCATGTTGGTCAGAGTTTTACAGGCTCATCTTGGTCAGAGTTTTACAGGCTCATGCTAGTCAGAGTTTTACAGGTCTCATGTTGCCACACTCAAGTGGAGTTTGGGAGAGGACCACTTTGGCATAGATTTCTCTGGAAGATCCAGTCCAGTGAAACCATCCATGGATTTGAAAAGAATGACAGTATGACAGGTAGCGTTTGAACATATGACATATTATGGTATGAAGTAAAATGACCTTCAGCGAATAAGGTGAATTTAAAACAAATGTTTGCATTTTATGCCTTGTCTTAAGTTAGACATGCACTCTTAAAGTGGCTGTTTATGATTCATTTAACAAGATTACGGAAGTATTTTTTGCTTCTTTTGTATTTCACAGCAACAACAACTAAATAATGATGCATTTATTTAAAGTGCATTTATAACTGTCTTATACGTTACAGTCAGAATACCCAGCTGCACTGGTTTTCACACCTGCTGAAATATTATGTTTTTAAACGCATTCAGTCGTTCAATTTAGTTATTATAAAATATGTTCACTGGAAATTGTACAGTGGAGACTATAGCACTATGCTTCTGTCAAAAAAAAGTACTTTGGAAAAAAAATGTTGTGTGATCTAAGAAAAGTCTTTGATCTAAATTATAATCCAAGTGTTTATTGCCCTCAGAGCTCACCAACTCGTTGGAGGGGTCGTCATGACGACCTCGTATTTGTTTCACTTCCTTTGTTGTTCTTTCTCAGCTCTTAATGAGCTCTCCTTCTTTTCCCATTGCTCTCACTGACCGTTTCCTGACGACGCTGTCAGCACCATCCCAGATCTCTTTCATCTGCGTGTATTTAGACATTTATATCTCTACTTATTACTTCTAAACAATACAAATTAAAGAAAAATTTAACCCCCCGCACATACAGGAAACTGTCTTTATTGGCTTTCTGCATCAAGTGCCTATTCTAGCTTATTATTTGTCTTAAAAAGTGCTAGTAACATTTATATAAATCACATCCACTTAATTATTGCTTCATCTGGTCCTTAGATGTGTGGAAGCTGGGAGTAAAGGTTGTAGTCGTGGCAACGCCTTGTCAATTGTAATGCTGCGCATTTAGCAGACAGAAAATCAACTGCTCCTCAAAATGAGTATATTGTCACAACAGATCTAATTAAACTACAGTACAACAGCATTTCAGTTGAAACAGGAAGCAATTGTCTCTCATACAGTATGTAATGGATACTGCCATGTACTGCAACATACCTGTTCAAAACAAATAACAAATGGCAAACTCTCATATCCCCACCGAATTTGAAAGTGAAACTGAAAGTGTATGACGTCTCCAGGGTAATGCCACCCTTGCATACTTTTTACATAATTGATACAGTAGCTGCTGCTCACTGACTTATTGTTCCTTATCTCTTGGGGGACCATAGGTTACTTCTGCATCTTGGTAAATGACTGCAGTCACTCGATCAAGGTTAGGGTTAGGGTTAGGGTTAAATCAAGGTTTTTTTTTTGCAATAATCTCTCACATTCAGATCTACAGCATGCCCTTAAATTAGGCAGGATGCTGCTGTGGATGAGTACTGCACGAATTTTTGCACTGTACGTTACAAACTGCATTAGGCACTGTTTCACTGCCAGCTCCTGATACTGTATGAAAAAAACCTCTGTGATGTCTCACAATATGGCACCAAGTGATGCTAGTGCAACTTTAAACATGTTTTGGTTTTCTGGGAGTCTGGCAAGATAAAGCTGGGTTCGCAGAGGATCTGCTCCATCAATCCCTTTTTCTTGAACTCCTTACACAAATTAGACATATAGGTTAGGCCTGGCCCAGAACTACAGGAAGCAGGCAATGTGCACCCTGCATGGATGAAGGTAGAAAATGTATATACTATAGGTTGGTCTTTCGTTATATTTCTTGTATTCATTTAATGGAAATATAACCTAAAAATTAACTGGTGTCCCATCCAGAGTTCCCCCTGCCTTGTACTCTGAGCTTCTTGGTGTAAATGCAATGCTCACTACGATTTTGTACTGTAGTGGATGGATGCAAGGATAGATGAGTGGATGGTGTGGCAAACTTTCATTTGCAATGTATGCGGTCATTGAGCGAAGCACAGAAACTCAAATTAAGCATCCCTATGCAAATCAAAGCGTCTCATTCAGGGTTCTTCCACTGCACACCACATGCAGCAATCGACAAACGTGATTCTCGAGATCACTGACGAAAAATTTAAATGTGCCACAAAAGCTAACTGCTTCACTAGACAATTAAATCAAGCCCATGCTGCTTGTAATGCGTGACATGGATACACTCGGCTAAGGATACATCTTTGGAGCTCTTTACTTCATAGGCTTTGGGATCCAGTTATATATTATTGAAAATCACCATGGCAACCTGACCTGTTCTGCCCCAGGCCTCTGGATGCCTCATCTTCGGCATGCACGTTACATCAACCCATGACCAGTAGGTGACTGGCATGCCTTCGTCTTGTTTAATTTCATCTCCATCCTCCTCCCCAGGAAGAATTTCAACAGCGTTCATCTCTTTGCGAGCAGCTTTATTCAGAAAAGCAGGCCGAGCTTGTAATGTCACCTTCACATGCTTTTGTCATATATCATATATGGCGGAGCACACATATATCATCTTTCATTCAGCGGATTTTTGGATATAGCTCCAGACAGGCGCTCTCCGGACAAGACAGGATTCATCAAACAAGAAACGAGGTGATGGATTATCTAGCGGGAGAAATCGAATTGCTGTAGAATGGCCGAGGTGCCGAGTAGCTGCCTGTAATCATCTGGAAGCTTCAGATTCATGAATAAAGCATGCACACGTGTGTCAGCGGCCTGACAAACCACCGGTTTAATTGAGAAGTTCCATCTCACAGGTCTCTCGGTGGATGTGCAGTCAGCCGTTGCAAACAGTAGCTTCCTTTCACACTATAAAACCTGCATTTGGAGTCGCCGGCCAAACTTCACCAGTGGCTGGTGTTTATCATGCAGAAACATCACTGTGTTAATATGGATGTGATGAAAATCACATGACAGTCATAAAAAGTTATGCACAATTGAAGAGCAAATTTACAAGATTCGCTCAGTCTAGGGGACACATTTTCAAGAACATTTCTGTGGGTTTTGGAAATTTTATGAAAGATTTTTTTGTTGCATCACATGAAGACTAAGTGAGGTTTGGTTCTCAGCACTGTAACATATGATGAAAAAGCCTGACTTTACGAAATTGGCGGTATCATCTCAAAAACAACAAAGCATGGACTGAATGAGTTTTGGGAATTTGCTCCTCAATTTCATTTAGGGTCTTTTATATATAATCAGAATTGTAGGGTTTGTGTTCCATATTAGCATGGTAGAAGACCTATGATAGCAACTCATCAGAAAGACGATCTGTGTTTTTCGATGGGAATAATTTGACGCTGGCCTTTCTCCTCCCTGCACTACGTCGATGATGGAAACGAGGGAGTGTGTCTTTCATTCCCCTCACTGTGATTGCCTCCAGTTTGTCTGTGGCCCCCCTGACAAGGAGTTAAAATATCAAGGCTGGTGTCCAAACAGTGGTTTCCCACTGATAGCAGGGCATATAAATCTCATCCTGTGTTTGTTACATAGATCAACAAATGGTTTCCCTCTGTGCATCATCTGCCGTCTATAGTCAGCCTTACACATTGTGATGAAAACAGGCAAATTGCACCTTGGGGAAACCATGAGCCTGACAGCATGACAACCAGGATTTATTTCAAAATATTATTTATCAAGCTATAAACCCAGTGACCCATAGGTACCTGTAGACAAATTTAACAGATTAGCGAACATCCACTGTTGTTCATTTGTTTACCAATAGGGTCATGAGGCAATAATACCTCCAACACATTTATATTAGCAAATAATTCTGCTGTTTACCAGCACATTCATTGTTCATGTGGGTTTACAGGGTTAGTCTTGCACAGCCCCCAAGTCCGACAATAAAGCAGGACCATTGAAAAACTGTTTTTAATTGGGGTTTATTTCCCGGTGGTAAACAGTAGCTGTTTGCAATATCAGTTTTCCCTACCCACGGGGGAAATCATGTGACTTTTGTAACATCCTTAGGAAACATACAACTTTTTAGTCATAGCTCACTGCTTTTGCATTTCAATGCATGTTTATTCTCTGCTTCTCGAGCAGAAGTGTGGCTATAGAAAGTACAGAAAGAGACCAGTTAGTGGCCTGTGAACGTCTGAAGCACCTGTGTGTTTCATTTCCGATCAGAGCAACTGGGGAATGACAGATAATGAATCCATCTAATTTGCTGCACTTTAAAAGAGCAAACCTGCTCTGCTCACAGCACTGAAACAAACTGTGTATGTGTTACTGCATCTGTCTGTCCGCCAAAATATCTCCATGGCAACCAAGATTGTAAAAACACTGTTAGAAGTACAACAGAACCAAGATATTCGGTTACTGGGGGGGGGGGGGGGACACAACACTAAACATGTATCATAATAATAATAATAATAATTATTATTATTATTATTATTATTATTAATAATAATAATAATAATATTAATATTATTGTTATTGCCTCATAGCGGAAAAGCTACACATTCTACGTAAGGGTACATTTTTAAATTTTTTATTTCACAAGGAAGAAATAAGCAAATAGTTTAATTTTAACAATAAGTAAAAGACGAAATTGTCTTCCCTGTATTAATGTGGAGAGAAATGAAAATCCAGCAAAAGATTAAATTAGCATCCAGAGAATCATCATCAATGTCAAGCAGTTGCTTTGTTTGAATAATGCTAACTGCTATCGTAGCAGTCCTTGATGTCCCACACACTGCCATTGTTTTTGTTATTTTTCTGATTAGATACTATATTGCCAGAAATGGTCACAATTTTCACAGTGCATTTAAATCATGGTTAATAGCTTTTTATTTCTTCGCCAATCCATTTCACTTAGTGGTATAAATTTATTTTTTTGTATTTTACTTGATAAGTTCCGAATAATCTCTTCACTCAAATGCGTGTTCAATGGGAATGGAACTATAAACGATCATTATCTATGATTATCATTATTTAAGATCACTGTCGTTCTGTTTGCAATTTAGTCTGATGTCAGAAACTGCTCCACCCCCATTTTTTCCCCCTTTTGAAGCACCTCTCGGAAGCATAACCATGAGAAGGACGGATAACCAATGAATCTTACACGCTTAACTTCCCCACGTGGATGAAACCCAACGTACATGTTGTTTAGCAGAAAGTCACCAAATTCTCCAGTATATATATACAGAGGCTACTCATCTCTCACTTCTCTCACATTGATGTGAAAAATCAAAGTAACTGCTTCTCACGGCAGGAAGCTCTTAAGAAGATAAATAGTGGAATCAAACTCACAAATATTCTGAATCCAGTTAATGTGAAAGGATTTGTATAAACAGCATCAATGGAGGAGAATCACAAACAGTGTCAATGAAGGACAACAAAAATAGCACATTAAATTTAAGCATTATGTTGAATAGACTGTAATATCATCAACAGCAATATTACCCTAAAAATCATGACCCTTTATTTTCAGAAATGTTGATGAGATTTTTTTCTCCACTGAATCCATTAACTTTTTAGAGGTTTGTATATCAAGTAAGGAACTAGAATAGATAAAACGTAAGACGACGATAATTCAGTAATATTAAATTTGCATGTCCTTATTAAATTCAGTATAGTGGCCATGGAAAAAGAGAAATGATTTCCTCTGTCCAGTCATGTATTTTTGTGTTTGGTGGCATGGTTTTCATTAAGATCTTTGCAGCTAAATAAATATTTAACAGTGTTCTTTTACAGGTAGAAAAAATTGCAACGAACAAAATTTCCATTATTTAGAAAGAATTTAAAAAGTAACACAAGTGCAAACTCAAGGCCCTTATCCCTGTCACAGAGAGTGTCCCAAAAACCCTGCAGAAAAACCACATTTGAAAAACCAGGCTGATCATACCCGCAGTCTTGTTCTCTTTAGTCAGGGGCCAGAGTTTATGACCATAGGTTAGGATTGAGATGTAGACTGACCAGTAAACTCACTTCACAACCACAGACCTCCTCAGTGCCTACAAAACTGCAGTCACGCAACAGATCTGCCTGTCTCCCTCTTACTGTTAATTATGAAATCCTCAAGGCATGCTAACACTGTCGTTAAGGGTAAACCCCCCACCCCCACGCTCTTTTTTGAGACATTACCATGGACACAAATTTGGAAGTGCTGGTTCTCATCCCCGACGCTTGACACTCTGCATGAAATTGCTTCAGTTCGTGATGCCGGTCCTGACTGGATGAGGGCAAAGACATGACATCAACTGCAAAGAGTAGGGGTATTACACATCTGTGCAAGTGAGAAGGTTTGGTCCACTTAATCACTGCCAGGCCAGAATATACATGTATTGTTCCTCCTGAATCATAGTTTCAGCTATTAGGCAAAGTTTCTTCTCCAATAAACTGGCATAGACCATAGACTTAACCAGGGACTTAGCCCCTGTTCGACAATCCAGAAGTACTTAACCCACGTTCTTGTCAGTCATGTCACCCCCCAGAAATCCACTGCTTTCAACATCCCTGGGCAGATTTCATCTCCCCCTGCAGGCTTCCCACTGTGAAGCTCTCAGAGAACCATTGCAAATTCAGCTGCAGTAATAAACTCTGATCCAACAGTTTCAAACTCACTGCAGCCTTTACGGTCTGACAGAACCTCTCTGTTGAATTGGGAGATCCCTGTTCAAGCATCGGTCTCCTTGTTTCAGCTTGACAGCTTCCTTCACCAGAGGTGCCGACCAGCAGGTCCTCAGGTTACCTCCATGACAGGCACTCACTGCTTTCAGGATAAAACTCTTTGCCGCTGCTACAACGATTGATGCCTTGAACGTGATCCATTCAAACTCAATGCTCCCCACTCAAAATTCATCTCACAGTGGTTCCCACCAAACCCATACTGGCTCACATGTTATAGCTCATCAGCTTTCTTCACTTGAGTGTCCAAAACAAATGACCTCAAGTCAGATATAAAGTCAATCATTGACCTGGAGTAAGGTGCTGTGATGTCATGTACCATTATCCTTCTGTTGGGACATGCTGTTTGTTATGGATGACATACAGCTTACACAGACCTCCAGTAGCATTTTGCGGTATGTGTTTAGCTTTGTGAGGTCATTCTTCCAAATTACGTCCCTTCAGGCATCTTGGTCTTCATCCATGTGTGCTTTGAAGTGTTTGAGTAGCACTGTAGTGTTCATAGGCTGTGCCCTTTCAAATATCACACCCACTTACTCTAGTAAGGTTCACTACTATGAACAGCTGTTTGGTTCATAAGTAAAAGGAGCAGCAGCAGGTCACAGAGAAGCAGCCCTCTTGTGCACCCGGAAAAACTCCAGTCGTACAATGTTCTGTCTGTGACTTATCTGTGAGGGTCCCCATGTCCACCTTTGGCCTTGCAGCACGAGGAGCTCAAGAATAGAAAAGAATCCTCCCAAGTCAACAGGCCTGGTTCCAGAATCCACACTGTTCATTGAGGTAAAGTCAACGGTATCTAACCCCTCACTCCAGCAGTGGGCCCCAGTAACCCCACACCAGACAGGGTACTCTGGTATTTTTGGTAACTATTCATTGGGGTCTGTCTTGTATGTTATTTAGTGTTTGTGTGTCTGTTCCCAGAAATATGTCTCCTGAACGGCTCTAGCAGAAGCTGAATCTTCAGCCAAAATCATTAATGCATGCAAACTCCTCCAATGACTTTGAGGTCACAATCCCCAAAGGCAATAACTGTAAACTTCTCTATAAATATATATTTTATGAAAAAAAATAAACATATACATCCATCTTCCGTATCAGTTAGCCTGAAACAAATCTCAGAAAGTATAGGTCACAGAAAACCCTAGACAGTAAAAAAAAAAAAAACTATGGTATATCATCCGTATGATTTGAATAATGTTTCCATTGTCTTTATGATTGGCAGTTACTGCATGTTGCTAATGCAGTGTGTTTTAAGAGGAGAGGGCATATGCTGGTTTTAAATGTAAAGCACAATCGATCCCCAAGTACTGGGGAGTGAAGTGGCATGCTAGATCAAGGGTCAACACACCCTCTCTCCGGTGGGAAGGGGATTCCGCTGCACTCTCCTGCCACATGCTCTGGGGGGAGGGGGTATCATATTCCAGTGGAAAGGCCTTGGTGCATCTGCATTACTGTAGGGATTCTGCGTGACTCCTTCATTCCCTGACAGTTGCAGTGAATTTTATGTGCTTGACAGGGCTATAGGAGCAGACTGAGAGGATGTTACACCCTGGACCAGAAGAAGAAGGAGGCGGAATCCAGGTACGAGACGTACGGTGGACTGAAGGGCACGCTGTTGGCTTTATTCCCAGTGTTACACTCAGAACCAGATCATTCAGCTCCAGAAAGTGGTTCAGAAAGTAAAATACCTGACCAAAATTTTGTTTCAGTTAACCAGCTGAGTACTCTGTGCCTGTGACTCTTTATACTCAATTGGTTTGTTGAAATTAAATCTGGATTTTTACTTTCTGAACCTGGAATTTACACCTCTGACTACACTCACGCCAATCAGAAAAGGAACTGCTAAGACAACTGGCCTGGAAAACACCACAGTTTCCTGCTATAAGGAAAGCCTTTTATTTTTATTGATATTTTGGAAAAAAAAAACCTGCAATCCCCTAGAAATGTGTAACGATTTACAGTGTGCACAGATTACTTTTATTACTTCAGGGAGTTATTGAAGCTAAAGCTATTTATGATTCAGATATCTGTAGGTCGACAGTCACCTTTTCTATCAGGAAACTGTGAAATAATGCATCTGTCAAAGATTAAGGAAAGCGAGCTGACATGATTATTTTGATGTGCTTGATGTATATAATCTCTAAAATCAAATTTATGGAATTTAAATTGACAGGGAAAGAGTGATGTTATGCATGAGATTCTTCCTAATGTGAATGGTAATGTTACTGTAGCGCCTCCTGAGAGTTAATTTTACCGCACACTTTCATGAGTAAAGTACAGGGCAGAAGTGGATGTATGTTAATAAGATGCTGCACTCCTGCCAGTAAAATGTGAGAGACAATCAATTTGTAACAAAGTCGGAGGCCAGTCTAGGTATTAAGGCCAAAAGTGTTCCAAGGTACTGAATATGTGATTAAGCCTGGAACATCAAGCACAGTCTCTCCAAGTCAGAGGAGTAAGTAGCCTACAGTTCAACACAGCTACTGATATAATCTCAGTTTATCTAATAATAAGTTGCAATGAGTTCCATACATTTTCCAGAAGCACTTATCCAGAACAAGGTTGTAGTTAGCTTTGTGCTAATCCCAGAAAGCACAGGGTACAGGGCAGGGGAATTCCAGGATGGACTGGCATCCAGTTCTCACCCACACAAAGCAATTTGGTTTTTGGACTGAAGGAAGAAACTGGAGTGCCTCGCAAACATGTGGAGAAGATGTGAACTGCACCGACGGAGCCTGCAGGTGTGAGGGACCGTCGGCACATTGAGTCACCACGTCGCCGTGACAGCAAATTTCACAAGATTTGTTTTCATTGGGGCCCTTCAACTTCAAAAGCTGGGAATTTCTTTAACAAACCATCACGAGAACATCGGAGATGAGCATCAAAGCGACATGAAACACTCCAGCTTTCTACTTTGCCGCCAATTGCAGGGAGGTCAAATAGGGGAAGACAACAAAACAGTAGAAAGAATACATCCTAATAGATACTTTACCTTATTATGAGACCTTTATAGTCAAGAGGAGTGATGATTCATTCACTCTTCATTTGGCCCAATTGGAGGTGGAAAAGGCTTTTTAATTGGCTTTCTTAATGTTAGCTTATGATGTCCCAGGAGAACTGTTAAAGGTGATTTTCACATCACTCAGCGAAAACCATTCAAGGTGATTTTCACATCACTCAGCGAGAGCAGTTAAAGGAGATTTTCACATCACTCAACAAGAACAGTTAAAGGTGATTTTCAAATCACTGAACGCCAAGAACTGTTAACTAAATTAAATTCGCACTTCATAATAAACACTATTTTAGACTCTTTACCAAATCAGCCATGTCAATGACCATTTAAAATATCTCTGGAGCTTTTTCTAGTGAAAATGTAAAAGTTTATATGAGAAATCAATTCATATACTAAGGTTCTTAAATGTTATTTTTACTTTGTACCAAAAGATTTTTAGTGAAGAACAGCCTTTGTCTTATAATTGAATATTATTTGATAACGATTCACATTAACTGCACCTTCATAATACAGTCATTATACATTCATACAACATTTAGTGCACCTTCATAATGCATTCATAGTGCATTCATAGAACATTAATAAGCAGCATGTATGTACATCTTAACATGCTAACATACCTCATCAGCTTTAATAAACATTAATAGCAAACATTTGTTAATCTTAACAAACATTGCGATCGTATAATGATATAATGTTTCTTATTAAAGCTATTAAAGTATGTTAGGATTCAAAGGTATACTTACATGCTGCTTATTAATGTTCTATGAATGCATTATAATTCATTATGAAGGTGCACTGAATGTTCTATGAATGCATTGTAAAGGTATCATGAAGGTGCAGGTAATGTAAAGCATAACCTATTATTTATTCCATTATTTTTTGCAAGGAAAAATGTTCAGATCCAAAGTATAACAAAAGCCACATTACTAGACTCAGTGGGTCATATTTGTTATTATTTGTTTCTGTACTCTGTCTGAGTCGCAATATTAAATGTCAAGGAGGGGATGATGCACATGTTATTGAACAGAAATATGAATGGTCTTATTGGAACCTTCGCTTTGTTTGTAGATGTTGTTGTCTTATTGTTTTTGACTCCGTCAGGGTCTCCCAGCAGTACAAGAAGAGACACAGGGGCAGACTGAGGTGAGAGTGCTGGAGATATGGCAACCAGGGGGTCCTCACCTGGCAAATGCTGGAGAGGTTTCCCTTTGAGAAGCAGGGCTGGACTGATGATGTGCTATGCTAGACTATAGCCTAGGGCCACACTAAACATCACCCCCCCAGCCACCTGCCCAGCTTTAAAGGGGAGCGGTTAGTTAAATCGGTCACACCCGTGTGTCCATTCTGATGTCAGCTTAGGCTGCCCAGATAAGTTAACCTGCCCCTGTTTCCCCTTTACACTAAGGTGCCTGTCCTTACTTTGGGAGCAGCTCACCTTCCATTGTCTAATAGTGGCCCCTCCTGTTGCTGTGCCCCCCTATCGTGAGTCACAGGAGTAAGAGGTGGTCACCACAGACACACAGCCTAGGCTCCGGCTGCTAGCGGATAAAGTGATTAGTGTTTCAGAGCTAAACCCTCGTTGATGAGCCCGCATTCATTATTAACACGAACAACAAAGAGAGGATGAAACTATCAAGTTAGCAAACGGCATTCTCTAGCTATTTTTAAGTTTCCTTTTTAAGTAATTCTAAAATGAGCCCCATGAGCAGATTAAAATAAAAACAAAAATGCGACCGCAAACATAATTCTAATATTTCTTCCACAGTTTAAAAGGACGGCAGTTTCTTTAACAAGGAGCTTTTGCAAATGTCCTCAAAACTGAATTGTCTGGAGGTCCAGACATACTGAGCTCCGCTTGATGCCTGCTTTATAGGAAGTCGGCAGCTGAACTGATTGACTTTTCATGTTTTGATCTGTCTGAAGGAAGACATTTTGTCATAATAAATCAAGCACATTTCAGTTAACCCTCAGCAGGAGTCAGGATGCGATCACTTAAAGTAACTTCCCCTATAATTGCAATGCAATTTAACATTTCTTTATTGCAATAATGATCTTGAGCCTGTTGATATGATCCTCAGCCTATATTTCTATGAGTGCTTTTTGGGGCCAGGCTGCACAGGCTCTCAGCCACGGGGCCGAATTGCGTACCAACTCTGACGATTTATGATATCTGCAGCAGGGTTTTAAAAATGCATGAGCAGGAAATGGACACATTGATTCTGACTGGTTGAAGAATCCATGACAAGTGGCCCAGCAGAAACCTCAGGGTGGGACTCGTGATCGGACTAAATGATGGAGCAACATAAGACCCGTCTGGATGGGTGGGAGGAAACCATGCGACGTGTGGATGGGTGGGAGGAAACCATGCGACGTGTGGATGGGTGGGAAGAAACCATGCGACGTGTGGATGGGTGGGAGGAAACCATGTGACGTGTGGATGGGTGGGAGGAAACCATGTGACGTGTGGATGGGTGGGAGGAAACCATGCGACGTGTGGATGGGTGGGAGGAAACCATGCGACGTGTGGATGGGTGGGAAGAAACCATGCGACGTGTGGATGGGTGGGAGGAAACCATGCGACGTGTGGATGGGTGGGAGGAAACCATGCGACGTGTGGATGGGTGGGAGGAAACCATGCGACGTGTGGATGGGTGGGAGGAAACCATGCGACGTGTGGATGGGTGGGAGGAAACCATGCGACGTGTGGATGGGTGGGAGGAAACCATGCGACGTGTGGATGGGTGGGAGGAAACCATGCGACGT
This sequence comes from Brienomyrus brachyistius, assembly GCF_023856365.1. NCBI lineage: Eukaryota > Metazoa > Chordata > Actinopteri > Osteoglossiformes > Mormyridae > Brienomyrus > Brienomyrus brachyistius. The sequence goes on along the minus strand of NC_064557.1, from coordinate 4,489,184 downwards.
GTGGATGGGTGGGAGGAAACCATGCGACGTGTGGATGGGTGGGAGGAAACCATGCGACCCACTACACTGCTCTACAAAATCATGGCATCGACTGTCACGTGCGTGTTGGATCCTTATATGAGAAATTTTGCTCTGTCTGAACTGTAACCATTAATCATTGTTAAGTTACTCGCTTCTGCAATACTTGCACATGAGCTATAACAACAGTAGCAGGGCTACCAATGTTTTAAAAACAGAGGTTATTTTAATGTATTTGACTGCTTTACATGGGTAACATTAATTCACAGTTTATACAGTGCTGGTGTTCATTTCCTGCCGTTTTAGCGATAGACATAACAATCACGAATATTCCTTGCAAACTTATGTAGAAGCGTAACATCCGCTTAGTGTCCGAAACATATCACCCGCTCTCTGCCCTTATATCCCAGTGAGAGTTTTATGTAGCAAACACTATAGTCAGTGAGTGAGTGGACAAGTGGATATTCTGAACACAGCATTGCAGTTAAATAAATTTCCCTGGACATATATTTTCCTCTGGATTCCCACCACGTGAAAAATGTCAATTGCAGTCGCCAAATTGTCCATAATTGTGAATGTGTGCCTGTCTTATGATGGGTTGGTGTCCTGCCCATAATGTCTGGGATAGGCTTAGACGCCTATGACCCTGCATAGGGAAAGCGCTATAGAAGATGAATGAATTAATGAATTCTTTAATTGCTATTACAAATAAATGTTTAACTTTAGTTTACAAAGGACAGTCAAGGAAAACAGATATTCTGTACACCCTATGCATCCTAACTGTAAGCTGCTAAATCAAATCCTCTTGGTATCCTTTTAGTATTAAAACGGCAGTGTTTCAAATAACTTTCCGTGTTGCATAATGCTTGAGACATATTGGCTAAGGCAGGAGATGACTGGTGTGGGGCATGAGTTCCCGAAAATCTGCCACAAATCGGATTTTTGGAAGACTAACGTGTGTCCGATGGGATTTTAGTTGACAGCAACTAAATCCCCTTTACCTGCTTAATGCTAATTGCGTCAGATGGAAGGAATGGCACATCGGAGCACAAAAGCTTTGCAGTGATAAGAACACGGTTTAGAATTGTTACCACGTTTCATCCCTTTGCAGTTAGTCAGAGAATAATTACGGCTGCGATCACCACCAATGGAAGGGGGTGCAAACCCGCAAACCCCTATAAAATTCTAATTCCGATTCACAGACGAAGGGCTGAAAGCTAAGATACATCCATCTGTAAGCAACAGGCGTTACTGGATGTTGCCATGGTGATGATGTCCCCTTTGCAGAGCCCAGGCAAGCACATTGAACCTCTTCACAGGCCAACAAGAAGGGATTCCCATCTAGGCAGATTCACTCCCCGTGTAGCGAGGAAAGTTTTATGTGCGTGCACTTTCCCTGTACATTGTATATGGTTATTAATATATTCACATAGTATCTATCTATCTGCAGTATCTATCTATCTATCTATCTATCTATCTATCTATCTATCTATCTATCTATCTATCCTGCACGTGATCCCTCTCTCGTGTTCCCTTTCTCTTTCTCTCTCCACCTCTCTCCACACAAGGCCTCCCTCCGCCATTTGTACACCCTGCACTATGTCCCGGCTCCTGCAAACTGCCACACCGCTGAGTGGCATCACTCTGAGTGCTTGCCCAGCTCGCCGTGAAATTTATGTCACTACATTCAACAACGCAGCAGAAGCCTCTGTTTGGCCAGGGTTCTGATTGTGTTCTGGCCAGAGGTATTCCAGTGCATTCTGCCTGCTTGGCTGACGCAATACTCATAAAGTCATTATTATTATTCATTGGTCTCTCAACTGCTTATCTTGCTCAAGGTCACTAGGGGCTTGCAGTCTATCCCAGGCAGCACAGGACACAAGTCTGGGGCGCACCCTTGATGGGGTGTCAGTCCATCACAGAGCACACACACACAATCATGTCCGTCAGGCATTTAACAGATGTCAGTTTGCCTATCTGCATGTCTTGGGAATTAAGAGCATGCACACTACAGTGCAGAAGCTGGATTCGAACCTCTAACCCTGGAGGTGTGAGCCAACAGCGCTACCTAGTGAGCCAGCGTAACAACAAGAGCACTGACAACAGTAATCATCATGATCAGGGGGCGATTCGGCCTTTTTAGAAGTGTGTTTGTGTGTGTGGGGGGGGTGGGGGTGGGGGGTTGGCGGTCGCAGGGTTCCTGGAGAGTAGTGAGGCGAGTCATTTTCGCATGACAGAAATGACCAAATCAGAACTAACTTCCTGCATTTCGACATTTCCTTTACACCAATACTATGTAAATTCATATCAGGTTATAATGTGGGGTTATACCATAACATACTAAACTCATCAGCATGTAAACTATTGGGATTGTATGATGAGAATCTCATCAACGTGTTGCCATTAGCTGACTGACTTTGAAATCAATTCTCTCTTTTCTGACTCCGATTGGCTGTGATTGGCTAGACGGCCAGCCAGTCAATCTAACGTGACCTATATGTGTGCACTTTCAGATACAGAGCATATCTGGAGAAGTTTTTTCAGATTTGTAATTGTGTCTGATCCAAAAAAAATGTTAGAGCGGATATAATAGTGTTTCAGAGAAAGTGAGGGTGTTAAAAGACCCCCACCCCCCCCTTCTTGCAACACCCATAATTATAATAATAGAGTCGGTAGAAGTAATAGTAGTGCTGGTGGGGGTATTAGTAGTTGTAGTATTATTATTAGTAGTAGTGGTATTAGTATTAGTAGCAGCAGCAGTAGTAGTAAGAGTAGTAGCAAAAGAAGAAGGAATATATATACAATGACCCTGTTTATCACTTTGTCCCTGAGGGCAACTGCTCCTTTCAGGAAGCAATGTTTTGACAGGCAGGGGGAAACAGAGGAGTTAAGCAGATCGCTGCGTGGGAAACGTAGCAAAATATTTGTGAAGCTGCTTCTCAAAAAAAAAAATAACACTGTCGCAAGGAGGCTTTTCAAGCTTCTTCTCAGATATGGTAATTACAGAACTCAGAGGCTGGAAACTTTATCGCCGTGGAAAGTTATGGGTGGATAACATTTGAGGGGCATCTTCAGCATTTGTCTTCTGAAAAGCACTGAGGTGAGGTAGCAGGGAGTGTTGTAGGTAGGGATAGGGATTCCCAGCAGGATTATTGATGGTTCCAGTTGCGGGAGGGCCCTGACATTCTTGCCTTAATGGGTAACCCAATTGTGCAAATCCTTTTAGATCATGGGTTCTCAAATTTTTCAGACTACAACCCTCAAAATAACAGTGCCAGAGACTCGTGAACCCCAGTATGCGAACCGCAGGGCGGGGGGGTAGACCCACTCAGTAGATTTCACCATCTGGGTGGGCAGTGTTCGCCATGATAGGTTTATCCTAAGCGACTGATTGTGGTTATGCCTACGGTAAGTTCTGCTCCCTCCCATCTCCTGTAAGAATTCCCTGAGGCCTGGACTAAGAACCGTGGTTCTAGGTAAATAACAGTAATTTTTAAATTTACCCAAGGTGACAGTATAAATCACCACATCCATATTTTATAGACAAATGATCAATATTAAATCAGTTTCTGTTTACAAATCTTCAGCATGGATAATTTGCAGCAGTCTATATGTTTGTGATGTACTATCTCCATCATTTGTACTTTGCTTTAAGGAAAAGCATCTGCTAATTGAAATAAATGTAAATGTATTTGTCCAAAGCAATATACAATAGAGGTAAATAGCACATTGCAAACCTATGTGCTGTGAAGGAGTTAACTGGGCATTAATGCAACCAGGCCGAGCTTCCAATTAATGCCCACTAATGCCTAGTAAGGCCCAGTAATACCCAGTAAGGCCCAGTAATGCCCAGTAATGCCCAGTAAATGTAAGCAGGAGTAGAACAGGAACTACACACAATTTCAAACTGAAACTCCTGAGTCTCTCTTTTCAAAAACCAGGAAAAAACCGGCTTCTAACAGACACTTATAAGTCAGACAAAAATTTTGGGTAGTACGAATACCCATATTCTCTTCAGCTGACAATCGTATGTTTACCGGCAATCCAACCATGCGTTTCTGTGGGGGCCCCCTGTTGGTAACAGACAGTCATTACACCAAATATTACATAAACCTGATGTTACTCACACCTCTGGGACCCGGGTTCGAGTCTCCTCCATAGCTGCTGCACAAGGGCCCTATACCTCATCTGAATGGTCAGCACGCAGTACAATGGTGCTAACCTGTACCTATCACCACGTGGTGAGCTTGGCATCTCTGTGCAAGGAGGGCACCAGGATTTTTTTTGTAAAAAAGAAAATCATTATAGCATGGAGTCTAGAAGGTAGTTACTTTGCATAAAGAGATTAAGCAATAATAATGCAACCTTTTTGAACTTCTTCTCATCCTCTGGCTTTCCTGGGAATACAGAGGCAGCCCTAGCCAGACTGAGCTGGCCTGCAACGGTTTTCATGTTTTTAGTGTGAGTAACGAATATATTAAACCATACTTGACCTTGCACTTCGTTCTTTTTGTTTGAACAGCCAGCATGCTGGTTGTGAATAAATAATAAAAGAAGACATTTAATGACAGCTTAGTACTAAAACAAATACTTTCAAATACAGTGCATCAGACACCTCACAGCATTTTCAATCAGATCCATTATAAATATATACAGTACTGTGCAAAAATAGTCTAAGAAAATGATTTTCAAACGATCGTCAGGTTGGTGTAAAACTATGATATTATGTCTGTCAAAGTGTGTCAGCTTAGCCACTTCAAAACCTGTCCTAAAGTCACCCCAGTATTTGCAACAGCCATCCAATGCACACACGTATTTTTTGACTCCACCCCTACCCCACCTCGCACAGCCAAGCACTTCTTTGACTTTCTTAAACCAATCAATTTGATTCATTAATTGAGCTGGATGTGAAATGTAATAAATACATGGAAAGGCTGGGGTGCCCCTGAGGAGGGGCTTGGGAACTGAAGCCGTGTTCATCCAGCGAGAGATCGATACATTTTTGGAGAAAGGTGGAAAATCTGCTTTGTTTGTCTCACTCTTAAGTTTCATATAAGGGCTGTCCACCCGTTGCTGAGCATGTTGGGAAATACTTTGCATGACAACTCATTGGCCATCAAATTTCAGCTAATGCTTGAGTGGAGGCCCTGCATTAACCTAAGAAACACATGTAAATGACTCTTTAGATCAAATGAAATGAATGCCCATTGGCAAAGATATAAATACATACCAAATTCCAAAGTAAATCAATAAACAAACCATGAAATATTAAAATAGTGCCCCTCCACAAATCGCTACCTTATCGCGGCAGAGTCGTTTCCATGCCTCCGAGACCCTCGAAGATATAGCGTCAGGGGCTATCGCCTCTGGAATGGTCTCCCAAGGCAAACTGGTCCTAGGTGTGCAGTGCTGAGGGCAATACTGAGGATCATGTTACCCCAACCAGATTAGACACACTGGGGCGCTGCCCTTGAGCCAGACCAAGAGGGGAGCTCGTGGGTGAGCACTCGGTGGCCGGGCCTCTACCCATGGAGCCTGGGAGGGCTACATGGGTCCAGTGGGCCCACCACCTGAAGGGTGGAAGATGGGGGCCAGGTGCATTGTGGATTGGTTAACAATCAAAGGCAGGTGCCCTGCTAGACATATTCTAAGTTAATAAAACCAGCTTTAGGAACATGGAACGTAAGCCGTCATGGGGCGGCATGGAACAGTCATGGGGTGGCATGGCAGTCATGGGACGGGCGGCATGGCAGTCATGGGGGCGGCATGGCACAGCCATGGGGCGGCATGGCACAGTCATGGGGCGGGCGGCATGGCACAGTCATGGGGCGGGCGGCATGGCACAGTCATGGGGCGGGCGGCATGGCACAGCCATGGGGCGGCATGGAACAGTCATGGGGCGGCATGGCAGCCATGGGGCGGGCGGCATGGCACAGCCATGGGGCGGCATGGCACAGCCATGGGGCGGCATGGCACAGCCATGGGGCGGCATGGCACAGTCATGGGGCGGCATGGCAGTCATGGGGCGGGCGGCATGGAACAGCCATGGGGCGGCATGGAACAGTCATAGGGCGGCATGGCAGTCATGAGGCGGGCGGCATGGAACAGCCATGGGGTAATAAAAAAAGAAGGTGAGGATCCAGCTAAAACCTCTAAGATGATGGGGTTCATTAGAGAAATAGAACAAACAGGGAAAAACTACAAAATAACAGGAGCACAAGGGGTCAAAAGCAAAGGGGGGAAAGTAATCCACTACAAAAGCATCTAAAAAATACCAAGGGGAAAAGCACAACTAGGAACCACCAAGCAGGACCACGACCTACAGCACAGTAACACCTGACATTCTAACACAATGAGCCATTGGGCAAATGAACTAATGCACGAACTTAAATACAAACAGAAAACCAGGGAAATGAGGGAGAGCTGTAACTCATAATCAATTAACCAATGAAAAGGAACACAGATTAACTTGAAACAGGTGGATTGATTACAATTAACTAATCACAGAACAAATGAACGCCATCAAACACTGAACACTATGAAACACTAAAAGCGAACATTAAGAATATCTAAGAACCAAAAAACTCACAAGGAAGACAAGGGCAGGATGAACCAGAAAAGGAGCACAAGGAACGTCATGAAGGGAAAGCCAAAGCTATGGACAGACAAACGGTAACGCAGGCCGAAAGCCAGCCTTGGACCCATTACTGGAGGAGTGACAGTCTTGCTACCACACACTCAACCCACTGAGCAATGCAGTAGCCCAGTGAAGAAGGGAAACAAACAGACTAGGGTCTAGTACAATGACAGAGGGAACAGGATGGCCAGCAACACCAAAGACAGGGATGGACGGGCACCAAGACTGACAGTAACCTTTCTGGGGGGAATGGAGACTGAGCTGGGGCAGGAGTTAGAGTGATACTCTGTAGGTCAGTGATACTCAAACGTTTTTTGACAGGCCCCCCCTAGGGCTGACATATTTATCCTGATTAAATAAAATTAAACAAAACATATTGATTTAAATTTTTATCATTATATGTACTGTATAAGCATATAATGTGATCACATGATTTTTAATATTCCGAAAGGTCGGCCTCCACACAGCTCTTTTTTTTCCCTCTCCTTATGTGCCGGCCCACCCCCCATAACTCCTTTGCAGCCCACAGTTTGAATACCCCTGGTCTAGATACAGTCCGGCTCACCTCAGCGCACAGCACAGGCTCTGGACCCAAACTCCCGGAGAGGGATTGAACTCCGCTCTGGAGTTGCCCCCGGGCGAGAGGCACAGGCCGGCCCGGATTAACCATGTGGGCATTTGGGCTTGGGCCCAGGGGCACCATGTCCTTGGAGGCACCAAGCAGAGCCATCCCCCCCCCCCCCCCCCATCTCATTATTTTAATTAACGAGTCAATTAATTTCTACTATATTTAACATGGTGGTATATTTTACTTTTAAAATAACGTTTTCACTATATTAAATGTATTTCTGAATTTTGTTAGCCACTAATCAGCTCTGTTTCCTTCTGATGTGATGTCATGTGTGCTGTTTCCCAGGGGCAATTAATGCTCTTAATCCATGCTGGGAGTAGCCCAGGTGTCACTCTACTTATAGCTCCCCAGTTTGGTACTAACATCTTGGAGTTCATCCCAGTGAAAGAGAAAGTTTCCTTCCTTTGACTCTGAGCCGCTCTGACTGTCTGACTGTCTGTGCTAGAAGGCGTCCCTTCTGGGTTCTGATGGGTAATGGTAATGCCCACATGGGTAATGACTGTGACACCTGGAAGGTTGTGATTAGGAGAAATGGCCTGCCAGGTCTGAAGCAGGAAATGGCCTGCCAGGTCTGAAGCAGGAAATGGCCTGCCAGGTCTGAAGCAGGAAATGGCCTGCCAGATCTAAAGCAGGAAATGGCCTGCCAGGTCTGAACCAGGAAATGGCCTGCCAGGTCTGAACCAGGAAATGGCCTGCCAGGTCTGAACCAGGAAATGGCCTGCCAGATCTGAACCAGAGCAGTGCTCTGTTATTAGACTTCTGTGCTAATCACAGTTTGAACATCATGCTTGAACATAAGAGTGTCCAAAGTGCACCTGGCAAAAGAACACCCTAAGTCACAGTTCAAGGATCAATTTTGTAATTCGTATTTTTGTTACTCAGGTGAAGAGAGGGTCTGAGATGTCAACTGATCACCACCTGGTGGTGAGTTGGATCGGGGGGGATGTCTGACAGACATAGTAGACCCAAATGCAGAGTGAGGGTGTGCTGGGAGCATCTGGCAGAGAACCCTGTCTAAGAGATCATCAAAACATACCTTCAGGAGAAATACTCTTACATTCCGAGGGAGGCTGGAGACTTGAGATAAACGGCCTGTGCTCTGTAACCTCCATTGCTAAGGCAATTGTGCAGGGATGTGGCTGTAAGGTTGCTGGGGCCTGTCGTGGCTGCAGCCCCCGAACCTGATGGTAGACACCAGTAGTTAGGTTGTAGAAGAAGGCCTCCCAGGGTTAGTTAATTTATGAGACTCCAGTGGCAGCTCACAGGTACCAGCAAGCCAAGCAGAGTGCAGCACTGGCAGCTGCGGAAGCAAAACATGGGAGTTCAGTGAGGCCATGGAGAATGACTTCCGGTGAGGCTTGAAGAAATTTTGGCAAACCGTCAGGCAACTCAGGAGGGGGAAGTAGGGCTTCGCCCATGCTGATTAGAGTAGTAATGGTGCGCTGCTGACCTCCACTGAGAAGATAGTCAGGCAGTGCAAGGAGTACTTTAAGAACTTCTTGAATCCCACTGGCATGTCTTCCTTGGAGGAAATAGAGTCCGAGAACTAGGAGGAGGACTCACCCATCACTAGGTCACTGAGGTATTTAAAAAACTCAGGAAGGCAATTGATTTATCCTGAGTTACTGAAGGCTGTTGATGTTGTTAGGCTGTCTTGGGTGACACACCGTACCCAAGCATGGAGGCTGGGGACAGCGCCTTTGGATTAGCAGACTGGGGTGGTGGTCCCAATGTTTAACAAAGGGGACCAGAGGATGTGTTCCAACTTCAGAGGGATCACACTCCTCAGCCTCCTTGGGAAGGTCTATGCCAAGGTACTAGAGAGGATTAGTTGCCTGTTGGTTGAACCTTGGATTGAGGAGGAACGATGCAATTTTTGACCTGGCCACGAAACACTAGAGCAGCTATTTACCCACATAAGCATACCAGTGGGTTCATGGGAGTTTGCCCAGCTGGTCTATATGTGTTCTCTGGACTTCGACAAAGCATGTAGGGTGCCAGGCCTGATGTTATGGGTCATTAGGTCCCTGTATAACAAGACCAGGAGTTTGGTTTGCATTGTGGGCAGTAAGTCAGACTGGTTCCCTGTGAGTGTTGGACTCAGTGTGCACTGGAGCTGTTTACAACCGAGTTTGAAGCAGCCAGGATGAGGATCAGCATCGTTAAGTTGGACACCATGGATCTCAACCAGAAAAAGATTGATTGCCTCCTCCGGGTTAAGTAGAATGAGTTACTATCTCAAGTGGAGAAGTTTAAGTATTTTGGGTTCTTGTTTACAAGTGACGGAAGAATGGAACAGGGGATCTACCGGCAGGTCGGTTGTAGTGAAGAGAAAGCTGAGTTGGAAGGTTTCAATTTACTGGTCAATCTACATTCCTGCCCTCATCTATGGTTTCAAGTTTTGGGAGTAAATGAAAGAATCCTGATCCTGGGCTGTACGTGTGCCACCGTCCTGCTTTTGGGCTGATCCTGGGCTGTACGTGTGCCAGTGTCCTGCTTTCGGCTGATCCTGGGCTGTACGTGTGCCAGTGTCCTGCTTTCGGCTGATCCTGGGCTGTACGTGTGCCATTGTCCTGCTTTCGGCTGATCCTGAGCTGTACGTGTGCCAGTGTCCTGCTTTCGGCTGATCCTGAGCTCTATGTGTGCCAGTGTCCTGCTTTCGGCTGATCCTGAGCTGTACGTGTGCCAGTGTCCTGCTTTCGGCTGATCCTGGGCTGTACGTGTGCCACCGTCCTGCTTTCAGCTGATTCTGAGCTGTACGTGTGCCAGTGTCCTGCTTTCAGCTGATTCTGAGCTGTATGTGTGCCAGTGTCCTGCTTTCGGCTGATCCTGAGCTGTACATGTGCCAGTGTTCTGCTTTCAGCCGATCCTGAGCTGTACGTGTGCCAGTGTTCTGCTTTCAGCTGATCCTGAGCTGTACGTGTGCCAGTGTCCTGCTTTCGGCTGATCCTGAGCTGTACGTGTGCCAGTGTCCTGCTTTCGGCTGATCGTGAGCTGTACGTGTGCCAGTGTCCTGCTTTCGGCTGATCCTGGGCTGTATGTGTGCCAGTGTCCTGCTTTCGGCTGATCCTGAGCTGTACGTGTGCCAGTGTCCTGCTTTCGGCTGATCCTGAGCTGTATATGTGCCACCGTGCTGCTTTCAGCTGATCCTGGGCTGTATATATTCATATATTACAAGATGTGTATTAGGCTAGAGATACATTAAGAGATATATTAATCATTCCCATAAAGAAACTCTTTTTCAGATATGTTGCACTTCACGAGAGACAGAAATAAATCCAGGGGGGGTCAGCCAGTACACAATGACCCTGGAGCGACGGGTTAAGGGCCCTGCTCAGGGCCTGACCTTCAGGGACCAGGCAGCCCTAAAACACAGAGCCACACGCATCCATATTTTTAAACATCTTTAAGATATTTTATATAAGCATGTCAGCCTTGTAGCTTTGATGACTTGTTTGTTTCCTGATTCAAATCACTTGTTAACATCAAAATGGCCTTTCCAACCGTAGCACATTCCTTTGGGACCTGCCCTAATTTTTCAATTGCATTTTTGTCTAACAGTCCTGCAGTGGAATATATCCATTTAAATTTATTATAATATAATGTATTATTATAAAAACTGTTACACTCTGTTTGTTTTTTCTAATAACACAGATTCCCTTTTATCTTTACAAAGCCTAAACAAACTAGTATAAAGTGTTTCCTAACATCTATCCATCGCACAGCTTGTTCTGGTGTGGGCCCAGTTACTTTGGAGTAATTGGGGTAATTACCTCATTATTCAAGGGCTTAAGGATGACTCTGTAATCAATGATAAACTGAAATAATGAACAGTGTTAACCCATGTATGTCTACATACTATAAATCTCTCTGAAAATTTGGATTAAACTGACAAGGACATTCCACTAAATACTGACAGACGGTTTAACGCTGATGTACAAGTTAAAATTCCCCAGAAGCACTGATAAACTGACTGTAGGCATTGCTATTTACTACAGTGTCAAGAATGCATGTTTTGTTAGTGAAACAAGACATCCGAACGTCTTTCTTTTACACTGCTTTCCTTTCCAGCTTCATCCATGATCTGAAGAGGCGTGAAATTTGATTTGTTTGCCCACTGCAGGTGACGTAGAGTAAATGGGTGACTCACTGCCTCCGTCTGCTGCAATTTCTACTCGAGCTGCGTGGGTCCTTCAGGACCTCAGCATGCAATGGGGTCAATGGGAGTTCTGTTAGGTCCAGCACAACGCACCCCACACACACATTACCAAATGTCATGATTTCTCACGCCTGTAATTTGATGACCACAGACAGGAATACTGCCCCAAGCAGATCTCTCGTTCTCCATCAGATCTTATAGAAGATTTATTGAAGATTGTTTTTTTAATCCTTCAGTGCAACATGTCAACAGAAGAGAGAACTGATTCTCTAAAACTGTAGGGGATGTGAAAAGTTGATGATACTGAGCACATGGAAAATATTGCATTTGGATGTGGGCTACAATGGGGCAAAAAAGGTCATCTGTGTTTAAAGATGGTTATAATGTCTGCACAGGTCACCTGGTGTAGCTGTTTCTATCATAAATTAAAGACGACAGTCTGAAACTTAAGCACATATTGGGGTTTCATTTAAAATTTATTGTGATGGTATACAAAGCCAAAACAACGTGAAATGTGTCACTCTCAACTACACTGTATATCCAGCATTGAATCATTAACACCTCTAATTTGGAAGCCTCCCACTTTAACGTGATAGCGAAATGCATGAATTCCAGTACGTTTTTAAAAGTTTGCTGTGGTTTTAACAAAAAAAAAAATAAGTGCGCAGATCTCAACAGTAACTAAATGGAAGCTAATAGTGTCGATTCCATTAGCTTTTAGCTGGGCCATTCCTCTTATCGAAATCAAAACATGGTTCTCTCCATAACGCATTTTGCTTAGTGTGTGATGGACTAATAGGAGGCCAAAGGCAGTTAGATAGCAGCATGGACAATTTCTCCTTGTTCCATCACTGGGATGCAGGATGATCCTGGTAGAGAAACTGTCCCTTTGTTTTTTGGGATCAATAACTTAAAACATTATATATAGACCGGACTCTTTGCTGATGCCATGGACGACGTGCAGCCCACAGTGTGTGCCACTATTTATGCCCTTCCATGGACTGGCATCAATGGGCTGCCCACAGTGTGTGCCACTATTTATGCCCTTCCATGGACTGGCATAAATGGGCTGCCCACAGTGTGTGACACTATTTATGCCCTTCCATGAATTGGCATCAATGGGCTGCCCACAATGTGTGCCACTATTTATGCTCTTCCATGGACTGGCATCAATGGGCTTTCCACAGTGTCTTCCAGTGTGCGTGTCCTTCCATGGACTGGCATCAATGGGCTGCCAACAGTGTGTGCCAGTGTGCGTGCTCTTCCATGGACTGGCATCAATGGGCTGTCCACAGTGTCTGCCAGTGTGCGTGTCCTTCCATGGACTGGCATCAATGGGCTGCCCACAGTGTCTGCCAGTGTGCGTGTCCTTCCATGGACTGGCACCAATGGGCTGCCCCCAGTGTGTGCCAGTGTGCGTGTCCTTCCATGGACTGGCATCAATGGGCTGCCCACAGTGTGTGCCAGTGTGCGTGTCCTTTCATGGACTGGCATCAATGGGCTGCCCACAGTGTGTGCCAGTGTGCGTGTCCTTCCATGGACTGGCACCAATGGGCTGCCCCCAGTGTGTGCCAGTGTGCGTGCTCTTCCATGGACTGGCATCAATGGGCTGCCCACAGTGTGTGCCAGTGTGCGTGTCCTTCCATGGACTGGCACCAATGGGCTGCCCCCAGTGTGTGCCAGTGTGCGTGCTCTTCCATGGACTGGCATCAATGGGCTGCCCACAGTGTGTGCCAGTGTGCGTGTCCTTCCATGGACTGGCACCAATGGGCTGCCCCCAGTGTGTGCCAGTGTGCGTGCTCTTCCATGGACTGGCATCAATGGGCTGCCCACAGTGTGTGCCAGTGTGCGTGTCCTTCCATGGACTGGCACCAATGGGCTGCCCCCAGTGTGTGCCAGTGTGCGTGTCCTTCCATGGACTGGCATCAATGGGCTGCCCACAGTGTGTGCCAGTGTGCGTGTCCTTCCATGGACTGGCACCAATGGGCTGCCCCCAGTGTGTGCGCTCTTCCATGGACTGGCATCAATGGGCTGCCCACAGTGTCTGCCAGTGTGCGTGTCCTTCCATGGACTGGCACCAATGGGCTGCCCCCAGTGTGTGCCAGTGTGCGTGCTCTTCCATGGACTGGCATCAATGGGCTGCCCACAGTGTCTGCCAATGTGCGTGTCCTTCCATGGACTGGCATCAATGGGCTGCCCACAGTGTGTGCCAGTGTGCGTGTCCTTCCATGGACTGGCATCAATGGGCTGCCCACAGTGTGTGCCAGTGTGCGTGTCCTTCCATGGACTGGCATCAATGGGCTGCCCACAGTGTGTGCCAGTGTGCGTGTCCTTCCATGGACTGGCATCAATGGGCTGCCCACAGTGTGTGCCAGTGTGCGTGCTCTTCCATGGACTGGCATCAATGGGCTGCCCACAGTGTGTGCCAGTGTGCGTGCTCTTCCATGGACTGGCATCAATGGGCTGCCCACAGTGTCTGCCAGTGTGCGTGTCCTTCCATGGACTGGCATCAATGGGCTGCCCACAGTGTGTGCCAGTGTGCGTGTCCTTCCATGGACTGGCATCAATGGGCTGCCCACAGTGTGTGCCAGTGTGCGTGTCCTTCCATGGACTGGCATCAATGGGCTGCCCACAGTGTGTGCCAGTGTGCGTGTCCTTCCATGGACTGGCATCAATGGGCTGCCCACAGTGTGTGCCAGTGTGCGTGCTCTTCCATGGACTGGCATCAATGGGCTGCCCACAGTGTGTGCCTGTGTGTGTTCCTTACCATGGACTTGCATCCATGGCTTGTCCACAGTGTGTGCCAATGTGCGTTCCCTTCCATGGACTGGCATCCTGCCCTAGGTTTTCCCAGTACTCTAAATCTTGACCCCCATGCTGTATAATAACCAGATGGATGGATGGATGAATGAACTATTATAAATAAAATTTCACTCAACAACTCAAATTAGATCCTGTCCAATTATAGTGAAATCTGCACAAAGAATAACATATGACAGCCAGTTTTCAATGACTGTTGATAAGAGGAATAATTCCTGTGTGTATTTGCTAAACATGATATTGTTCAAACCTGTAAATGATTTCAAAAGGAATGTGCAGTCACACAGAGTACTACTAACGGGATGAAGACATCGCGAGTAACGTTTCATTTTCTGTTGAAATGGCTCCCGTTAGCCAAAACTGGGCAGTAATGCAGTCCTTTTTAGTGATGCGGTTTACCTTGCATTGATACTGAGCACAGGAAATGCACGAAATGCACAGAGAAAGCATACTCAGTCTACTGACAGCATGAAAAGGGGGTAATATCTCGTAAAATATAGCATCATTTGTTTATACTCTTCATTATAACATATGTACTTAGGTGGAATGTTCAGGTTCAGAAAGTTCAAATCTGACCAAGGTTTTGTTTCAACCAACCAGGTGAAAACTCTGTGACTGTGACTCTTGATGCTGAACTGGTTGTTTGAAGCAAAATCTTGGTCTAGATTTATACTTTCTGAACTTTCCATTTCTGCTTGTGGAGAAAGATGGCAAAATGCAATTTAATTAAGTATAAATTCAGCATAAATGCAGAGTATATTGTCAAATAAAACACAATGAGACAGAGTATCAATTAATAAACTAAAATCCTTTTTTTGGGAAAATTTCTGTTCTGTCTTATTTTGGAAATTTAGCAAATAGTCTTTTTTACATGAGGACTGAGTGAGTTTTGGGCCCAGAACAGGAACATAATGAGGAAGCCTGACATTAGGTCATTCGTGGTCTCATCTCAAAAACAGTGGACTGAGCGGACTTGCTCTTCAAATAGTGGATTAATGGTGGGAGGGCAACCTCATATCACCAGGGTTCAATGGCTGACTCATGGTCCTGGTCTGTGTGAGTGGGATTTCAGCTGTAGGGGTTTCCTGAAGGAGTGGAATCCTGTCTAGGGGTGATCCCCGTACTTCCTGCATCAGAGTTCACTGGATAAGGATTCTATGGAAACTAGATAGATTAATGGCAGGAAGAGGCGTAGATCAGATACACATTCCTTTGAATTGAAAAATCACAAGAGTGAAGGAAAGCCGATACAGTGTAAATTCACTTTATCCATTTATACATTTATGCATCTTCTAACTACTTATTCCAACAGGGTCACAGGAGGTCATAGTAGCGGATACAAGGCTGGAGTACATATTGCACAGGATGCCAGTCCATCACAGGGGACGGGGGTGGGATACACCCTGAACAGGATGCCAGTCCATCACAGGGGACAAGGATGGGGTACAACCTGGACAGAATGCCAGTCCATCACAGGGGACGGGGCTGGGGTACAACCTGGACAGGACCCCAGTCCATCACAGGGGACAAGGCTGGGGTACAACCTGGACAGGATCCCAGTCCATCACAGGGGACAAGGCTGGGGTACAACCTGGACAGGATGCCAGTCCATCACAGGGGACGGGGCTGGGGTACAACCTGGACAGGACCCCAGTCCATCACAGGGGACAAGGCTGGGGTACAACCTGGACAGGATCCCAGTCCATCACAGGGGACAAGGCTGGGGTACAACCTGGACAGGATCCCAGTCCATCACAGGGGACAAGGCTGGGGTACAACCTGGACAGGATGCCAGTCCATCACAGGGGACGGGGCTGGGGTACAACCTGGACAGGACCCCAGTCTATCACAGGGGACAAGGCTGGGGTACAACCTGGACAGGATCCCAGTCCATCACAGGGGACAAGGCTGGGGTACAACCTGGACAGGATGCCAGTCCATCACAGGGGACGGGGCTGGGGTACAACCTGGACAGGACCCCAGTCTATCACAGGGGACAAGGCTGGGGTACAACCTGGACAGGATCCCAGTCCATCACAGGGGACAAGGCTGGGGTACAACCTGGACAGGATCCCAGTCCATCACAGGGGATGGGGCTGGGGTACAACCTGGACAGGATCCCAGTCCATCACAGGGGATGGGGCTGGGGTACAACCTGGACAGGATCCCAGTCCATCACAGGGGACAAGGCTGGGGTACAACCTGGACAGGATGCCAGTCCATCACAGGGGACAAGGCTGGGGTACAACCTGGACAGGATGCCAGTCCATCACAGGGGATGGGGCTGGGGTACAACCTGGACAGGATCCCAGTCCATCACAGGGGATGGGGCTGGGGTACAACCTGGACAGGATGCCAGTCCATCACAGGGGACATACATTCTGTGGTGAATTTAAAGATGGCAATTAGGTTAACTGCAGGGCGAATCCCAGAGTCCTGCCAAACTCCACAGACACCAACCATCATGCTACCCTTGGATGTTAAATAAATATACATTTATTACAAAATAAATGGAAAGGAAAATATATAACAATAATGAAATTATTTCTAAAATAATCCTCAGCTTTTTACATGTATATGATGTTGTTAGCAGGTGGTGTTTCGCACCAAACTGCACAAACCCTCAGTACAAAGGACTCAAGTGGACAGATCCGCTTATTGACGGTTTTACAGGCATCTTCAGGTTTGAGGAGACAGATTAATTACAGAGATTAACTGCACTGACAACATGACTGAATGCCATAAATAAGAGCTGTGCATCACATGATTTATGACATCTATTGTTCAGCAATAATTGTTTTTTTCCCATATTTTCTTCAGTACAACATGCACAGTTGAGCTGTGTGACATATTTTTCAAAAAGGCTGATTTACAGGACATACCGAGGACAGTGGCGGGTTTCCAAAGTGCAGAATGAGTTGCCTAAACACGCACTTTTTCACTGCTGCTGCGAGCTGAAAAACAAAGTGATTAACTTTCGTGATATTTCTTTTTTTTTTGCTGTCATAAATCACAGGTAGCTGGATCCAGTGGTCACAGACCACCACATGTTTCTAGCTGGAACCATTTGTGAGAAGCTTTGAATCCCATAAGAGTTCATAAGACCTTCACATGCAAAGCCTGGAGCATTCATGTGCATTATTAAACATTCATATAGAATGCAGACCTTGTAAGGATATTACGAAGGTTAATGAAGTTATTATGAAGGTTTTACGCGGAGCCCATCCTAAACAGAACAGCCTGAATGCAATGAACAGAAAATACAAGCTAAATGTATCTCTACTGTAGAGGTAATTTACCCCTGAGACCTACACAGATGTCCTGGAATAAAACTTTGACAGGTTGAGCTCCTTTATTCATATTTAAGAAATGTCAAGGGACATGACTTTATTTTTATATGTCAAGCAGTGCATTATTATAACACTGCTCCCACCAATAATAGCAGTGCTCTGGCTGGTGGGGGAATGTTCGAGTTTGGCTCACATGAGCGGGGGCTGGGGGTACAAAATAACAAATATATGTGTTTTTTTCCCTCTCCCACCTACTTGTAAAAAAGGTCTAAAAAAACACAAGAGTCAGTCACCGTGCTCCGGTTGCCATGGGATACGTCAGAGTCCTTTTATGTCTTTGAGAAGAACATTTACTCCTGAGCAAAATTACCCCCCCCCCCCCCAGCTCAATTAGCAGTGACAGGAGGCGGGCGTGTAAAATGAGGGAGGTGTGTAGGGCATGAAGAATAAGTGACAGAGGAAGTGTGTGGCAGCAGTAAACTGCTTCTCAATGTGCTTAGCATTGCTCATGCTGCTTGGGGAAATAAACATTTAACTCAGCAATATATGTAAACCTGTATAGTACATTCCAGCATCTTTTATAGACCTGACAGCGGCTTGGATGGAGCGTGTGCGTGCAACTATTACACCGTGATGACCAGTCTTCTCTCAAATGTGAGGAAAACCTGCTATTTTGATATCACGGGGGACCATTTTTTGGGCCCCGCAAGGGTGAATAAAATTTTTAAAAAGATCTGTGAATGGCATCAGAAAACTAAAACTGCCAAAAAAGTCTCATGTTTTGTTTCGTTACTATTCCCCATGGAAATGAATGGAGAGTCCCCACAAAAATATAATTACAAACCAGTGTGTGTGTGTGTGTGTGAGTGCGTGTGTGTGCATGTGGGTGAGCGTGTGGACATGTGTGCGTGTGTGTGCATGTGGGTGCGCGTGTGGACATGTGTGCGTGTGTGTGTGGGTGCGCGTGTGGATATGTGTGCGTGTGTGTGTACGTGTGTGTGCATGTGGGTGCGCGTGTGGACATGTGTGCGTGTGTGTGCATGGTCGACTGGTTAGCAGGGCCAAAGCAGCCCATGACTTTGGCCCTGCAGAAACGACAGAGGAACTCAAATGTGGACGTCTGTGAAGATTATAATGCAGTAGATTAGTGTGATACCTATGGAGCAACACTGGACATCAGAGAACTACATTTCATTTCACTCTCTATCTCTGCAGGTTTAGTTCTGTTTGTGGTCGTCCTGAAGCCATCAGAGGGAGCTCAGGGCATGCGGCAGCCTGCCACCTAGAGGAGACGCGGGCGAACTGCAGGGATGCCCCCACACATTTAGTTGATATGCCTGACATGCTACAGTATCAGCAATTCACTCAAAAAGCATTCTTTCTGTCACTTTAGGAAATCCACAAGGACACAGGGCCAGAAATTCCACACACATAAAGAGCCATACAGAACCACTATACAAAGACCTGATATCAAACTTAGAAAAGGGAAAGTTTGAAGGCAAAGGAAAAGGAATAAGGATAACAAGAATCTTTATCACGGAGATTCATTGTTGAAATAAAAAACACCTACACTATAATCATTTCTTTGTTTAGTTTTGTTAGTATAAATGTGTGTAAAATGATATAGAATTTGTTGATCTCCTATTTGATGTCATAGATATATAGGTAGATGGCAAGCATCCATTTTCTTTAACTGTGATTCTGTAATTGTCCTATTCAGGGTTGCAGGGGTCCAGAGCCTATGGGTGTAAGGAAGGGAACAATCCAGGATGGGGAGCGAACCCATTGCAGAGCACATACACAAACCAACAATAATCCCAACATGACAACCTTAACCATAACTAACTAAACAAAATACAACAGTTTTGGCATTTTAAGTTTTTTTTTTGCATTCACAGATCTTCAAAAGGCCCCCACAACGTCAAAGTTTGGTCCCCACAGTGTAATATAAATATAATCCGCACACACACACAAACACACACACACACACTATTATTTCATAAAACAACATTATCATATACAAAATGCTTACATATTAAGAGCTCCTAAGTATGAATCGGGCAATTAAAATGCTTTCTAGGAAGATGCATAGAATCATTTCCTTACCACTCCCAGAATTCTCTTTAATTCCTCATCATTACGATGCTCACTCCATATATAATTGGGTCATCAGAATGGAAATCTGAAATGATATCAGGAAGCAAGAGAGCTGAAGGGATAAATGGCTCCTTCCCAGCGAACATGCACACACATGCTGAGCCTGTGCCTCATACCAGCTTCACGCGTGTGCTGTCGAGACCGCAGGCCCAGGCCAAACCGACACGCGGGAAGCGTGTGGACACAGGAACACACACACATGCTGAGCCTGTGCCTCATACCCGCTTCACGCGTGTGCTGTCCCGACAGGTTTGGGTAGTGTATATTCAGAAAGTCGTTAACATGCATGCCATCTTTCATGCATGCTTCTTTGCAAAAAAAATAAATAAAAAAATGAAGGATCTTCAATGCAGTTCAGGTGGAATTTCAGAGATTTTTCTGAGCAGTTGTGAGTCTGCTTCCGTGAGCAGCATGAGATCGGAGTAATCAGATAATAGTAAACGGGCAGAGTGGGTGCTGTGGCCCGACGCCTCCAGGGCTCTGCATCTGATTCCAGGCCTGACTCTGCGTGTGTGGGCATGTGTATATTACAGTACATCGTGGGGACCAAATGTCCCCACAAGGTGATAAAAACCTGTTATTTTGATGTTGTGGGGACCATTTTTTCGGTCCCTACATGGAGAAACCCAATTTTAGAAAAATCTCTGACTGCAGTCAAAAAACTAAAAATGCTAAAAATGCTATATTTTGTTTGGTTAATTATAGTTAAGGTTAGAGTCACGCCCATAGAAATGGGGAGTCCCCACAAAGGTATCGATACCTAATCTGTGTGTATGTGCTTATATGCATTTGCCCCAATGGGGCAAGATAAAAAAGTATATGGGTCATGTGACTTATTATCTTTACGTCATGCTGTGATGGACTGGGCCCCCATCCTCTGTGTTTCCCAGGTGAGGCTTCAGGTTCTGAGTCACCAGTTAAGGAAAAACTTCACATTCTTTTGCGATGCATGACAGAGCCACAGAGCACTGGGATTGGAATAAGGAATCAGAGGTGAGTTTGCACTCAAACCACACAACTGGGTGGGGCCACGGAGGTTTGGTGGCCCCCAGTTTGCCAAAAATAGTCACTACACTAGAGGGACAAGCAACCGCAAGGTGATTTTTTTTGGTGGCCCCCCAGAAACAACAAACCCACCCTTGGCTGCAACAGGGAAGCCTATCGGTACTGTCCGATGCACATTGGGTGCTAAACTGAGTGATGCTACAAAATCAGCCATTCTTCATTCTAAGCAGAAATGAACAACCCAGAAGCCGCTGAACAGCCCAGAGAACAAGTCACACCCTCTCCCCCCAAAACAAAACCTAACAGCTATTTACAGTCGAGTAGAGAGGGAGTCCGGTGACCATCTCCATGCCAAAAAACACCCTCCCCTACTATCACAGCAAAATGGATAACATTAAACTTGGTGTTCAGCTGTCAGAACACAGAGCAATACCGCGTATCATCTGAAAGCGGATGACAGCATGTCAGATGTTTTACATCACGCGCTGATCACACCAGATATTCAGCAGTCATTAACGTGCAAAGACCTCGGTCTAATACTGGGCGTCAGTAATAACGGAAGTGCCACAGATTTGCAGGTTAAAAATCTATCAGCTAAAGCTATAACCGTAAACTCAATTCCAACAGGGCATGCATGACAGACTTAAGTAAAGCATTATAAACCAACTAAATGAGTCGGGATTGGATAAAATAGGCTCGTGAACATTTAATGTCTTGCCAAACAGTTTATCGTGCTCCGATGGTAAAATGTAATAATTATACACTTTATTTGAACTGTAGCCTTTGGGTAATATTTTTAATCAGACACCCTCTGCTTGGAGTATGTGACATACAGTAGATTAGCTTATCTTTGAAATACGCGGACATTTAACATAACAGGGCTTAGTATGTGCTTTGTGTTCCATTTGTGTTTTAATAGTGACTTATAAAATTGTTGGCTGCTTTACACAGTAAGAAATTAAATAATGCTTGGATAAGAATCAATGTAAACCTGTTCGTGCCCAGAATTTGGAAAATAAAGTCAAGATTAAAGATTAAAGCCGCTCAAAGCTGATATACAGCCCCGCCAATGTATTTCTAAGGAGCTCTTCAGTCACTAATCAACATTATCATAGCTTGCCATTTACTAAATACTGTCTTATATCCCACTGCTCTCTGGTGTCAGATTCTAGAAGCTATTTTTATGGTCCAGAATGTCTATTTCAGCAACCATCTAATAGGCCAGTTGCGTCTTTAATCACTGAGGGGGTCTCATGAGACCCCAATACCCATCTAGGAAGGTTTCTACCTTTTCCATTAATGACTGCAGCTTAGAGTAAAGAAAATGTGGCTACATTTAATTGTATGCGTGACGCATTTATCAAGCAAAGGATATGATTTTATATATTGATATAATGTAGTTTAAGACCATAGGTTAGGGGTGCTACAGGAACGGTCCTGGGGGATTTGAAACAAAGTATCAATCACCATTCTGGTTTCCTAAATAAAGTTTATATGTGTGTGTAGTTGTATGATGGCATCATATTACAAAGAGCCATTAATAACTGCTGTTCTCTAGTGCAGTTGTTGTTTCTCCCAGTTAACAGCTACAAACTACCTATAATCTAACTATCCAAGTAACTACCCATCAAGCATGTTGGTGATCTATATTTAGCATAACATTAAGCAGGGCTATTATCCATCCCAGATGTCCCCTCATCTCCCCGACACCTGTGCTTCAATTTAATCTTTTGTTATCTTTTTGTCATTTTTCCAAAGTTCCTACCAGCTGCCCTGAACTGCAGACACAAATGGAATCGATCCATAGCCATTTAAGCAAACATATGATATCCACTCATCTTTCATATGCTCACCTTGAGTAGAGCATCACAGGCAGCACAGAGTTCAAGTACAAGCTGAATGGGATGTCAGGCCATCAGAGGACACACACGCACACACACACAGAGTTATAAATTATGGGAAATTCAAAGGGAGACACCCATTGACCGAGCTGCATGTCTTTGAACCACTGGAGAAAGATCCGGCACCTCAGCAAGAGCATCATGCAATCAGCAAAAACACAAAGCAGAGGGGGAATTGAAGCACACAACCCAGCAGGTGTGAGGCAACAGCGCTGAGCACTGAGCCACTACAATGCCCATATCACACGCTATTAACAGAGAAGATGCTTTAATTACATGCTGTCAAGCTGAATTAGTCAGCAGCATTTGTTCTTTAATATAAAAGAAACAAAATTATCCAGGTGATTAAAAGCATCAATGCAGGTCAGTAATAGATTAACGTCTGACAATAATAAATAAGAAAACAGAGAAAACCTACTGGTTAGTTTTAGAACTGCTGTTGCATGGAGGATACAGTCCCTCTTTCATAGGCAGCTGCTGTATATGAAAGTCACAAGAGCAGGTTTTTCTTTCCTATTTAAAAATAAACCAGCCAAAAGTATAAATTTTATCTGTTATCAGCTTTGACACTTTATTTCATCAGGAATCAAACATGGAATTAGGAGAGGTTTATAAATATCAGAGAAATGTGAATTCTTCTCGGGATCTACAAAGGAAGCCAACCACTGGAAAATAAATATTACTAAAGTGTGCACTCCCTATTCAATGTGACAAATTATAATCATCCATTTAAATCAAGGAAAGACTTAACAACACTTTTTCTGTATACCATGCCTATAAGAATCTTTGAACATATTTGTAACAGATTATCATGCATTCATAAAGCATTATAAACGTGGCTATAAATATTTATAAAAAGGCATAACACATTATAGCCATATTCATTATGCATTATGGATGCTTTGTGAAACTCATCTATAATGCATGTAAGTATCTATCGTACATTACCAATGAGAGCATCACTGGAGCTTATTAAGTATTATCAACATTATAATGCCTTATGACTGTCAATATAAGATGTTGTAATGCTTTATTAATTCTTATACTGATCATTATATTGCATTATGAGGGAATCTATAGCGCATTACAGCTTCATGTTACCAAGAGCTACACCATTAAAATACCTTATTCTTGCTCTATATTAATGGTTCATAAACATGATATTTATTACTTCATTACTACTACTTTATTGCTAGGACAGGAGCAGCAGGGTCCTGAGGGTGCTTTCCTCCTAGTCTTAAAAGGAGAGTTGCCCAAATGTACAACATCAGGCAAAGGAGAGTCTGAGTGGCCAGTGACTTGGGCGGAGCAGCCCTCACTGGGCCGGGCGCATGGTGTGCGGGTGGAGCGGCCCTCACTGGGCCAGGCGCATGGAGTGCAGGTGGAGCGGCCGTCACTGGGCCGGGCGCATGGCGTGCAGGTGGAGCGGCCGTCACTGGGCCGGGCGCATGGCGTGCAGGTGGAGCGGCCGTCACTGGGCCGGGCGCATGGCGTGCAGGTGGAGCGGCCGTCACTGGGCCGGGCGCATGGCGTGCAGGTGGAGCGGCCGTCACTGGGCCGGGCGCATGGCATGCAGGTGGAGCGGCCGTCACTGGGCCGGGCGCCTGGTGTGCAGGTGGAGCGGCCGTGACTGGGCCGGGCGCCTGGAGTGCAGGTGGAGCGGCCCTCACTGGGCCGGGTGCATGGCGTGCAGGTGGAGCGGCCGTCACTGGGCCGGGCACCTGGAGTGCAGGTGGAGCGGCCGTCACTGGGCCGGGCGCATGGCGTGCAGGTGGAGCGGCCGTCACTGGGCCGGGCGCCTGGCGTGCAGGTGGAGCGGCCCTCACTGGGCCAGGCGCCTAGCGTGCAGGTGGAGCGGCCGTCACTGGGCCAGGCGCCTGGCGTGCAGGTGGAGCGGCCGTCACTGGGCCGGGCGCATGGCGTGCAGGTGGAGCAGCCGTCACTGGACCGGGCGCATGGCGTGCAGGTGGAACGGCCCTCACTGGGCCGGGCGCCTGTAGTGCAGGTGGAGCGGCCGTCACTGGGCCGGGCACATGGCGTGCAGGTGGAGCGGCCGTCACTGGGCCGGGCGCCTGGAGTGCAGGTGGAGCGGCCCTCACTGGGCCGGGTGCATGGCGTGCAGGTGGAGCGGCCGTCACTGGGCCAGGCGCCTGGCGTGCAGGTGGAGCGGCCGTCACTGGGCCGGGCGCATGGCGTGCAGGTGGAGCGGCCGTCACTGGGCCGGGCGCATGGCGTGCAGGTGGAGCGGCCCTCACTGGGCCGGGCGCCTGTAGTGCAGGTGGAGCGGCCGTCACTGGGCCGGGCACATGGCGTGCAGGTGGAGCGGCCGTCACTGGGCCGGGCGCCTGGAGTGCAGGTGGAGCGGCCATCACTGGGCCGGGCGCCTGGCGTGCAGGTGGAGCGGCCGTCACTGGGCCGGGCGCCTGGTGTGCAGGTGGAGCGGCCCTCACTGGGCTGGATGCAACAGAAACAAGAGCAGGCTCTGAGGAGATGGGCAGAGCAGGTCCCTGTATTCTAGAGGTTCGGGATGAGTGGTAGCCCCTTCTAGGGCTACGGAGAAGCAGTGGACTGAGCTCACACTTGACTATCCTGTGCTTGAAGGAGGAGTGACTGCTGAGTGTTTCTAACCCTTTCGGTCCCCAGATCCAAGGCACTTAAGGTAACCGGTCAACCAGATTGAGGGAGGGTTAGAAGCAGAAATGCAGGCTTCTGGGGTTTTTTTGGAGTCTGGTCATTCTGTCATGACATGTGGGATGAAGGATGTGAAGGTCGGCATTAGGTGAAAAAGGAGTTTAATAATTGAACAGGAGCAGGGAAACAAACAAGACTGAAACAGGTCAAAACATGAGTGCTAGTATAGGGAAGGACATGGGCAAACAGGAGGAATGACGTCAGTCAAAGGACTGGGACTAACGAAGCAAACAGGGACTTAAATACAAAGACTAACATGGGGTAACAAGGAACAGGCGAGACTCATCAGGGCCAAGTGAGGAAGGAGACAATAGGGTCACGTGTGCAGAACACAATGTAGCATAAACACAAAGACTAACATGGGGTAACAAGGAACAGGCGAGACTCATCAGGGCCAAGTGAGGAAGGAGACAATAGGGTCACGTGTGCAGAACACAATGTAGCATAAACACAAAGACTAACATGGGGTAACAAGCAACAGGCGAGACTCATCAGGGCCAAGTGAGGAAGGAGACAATAGGGTCACGTGTGCGGAACACAATGTAGCATAAACACAAAGACTAACATGGGGGTGACAAGGAACAGGTGAGACTCATCAGGGCCAAGTGAGGAAGGAGACAATAGGGTCACGTGTGCAGAACACAATGTAGCATAAACACAAAGACTAACATGGGGGTGACAAGGAACAGGTGAGACTCATCAGGACCAAGCGAGGAAGGAGACAACAGGGTCACGTGCGCGGAACGCAATGTAGCATAAACACAAAGACTAACATGGGGTAACAAGCAACAGGCGAGACTCATCAGGGCCAAGTGAGGAAGGAGACAATAGGGTCACATGTGCAGAACACAATGTAGCATAAACACAAAGACTAACATGGGGTAACAAGCAACAGGCGAGACTCATCAGGGCCAAGTGAGGAAGGAGACAATAGGGTCACGTGTGCAGAACACAATGTAGCATAAACACAAAGACTAACATGGGGGTGACAAGGAACAGGTGAGACTCATCAGGGCCAAGTGAGGAAGGAGACAATAGGGTCACGTGTGCAGAACACAATGTAGCATAAACACAAAGACTAACATGGGGTAACAAGCAACAGGCGAGACTCATCAGGGCCAAGTGAGGAAGGAGACAATAGGGTCACGTGTGCAGAACACAATGTAGCATAAACACAAAGACTAACATGGGGTAACAAGCAACGGGCGAGACTCATCAGGGCCAAGCGAGGAAGGAGACAATAGGGTCAGGCATTATTTCATAGAATTTTAATGCATTTTCATACATAAATAGACAACTTAAAGCAGTAATTAGGTGTCCCTTTCAAGCTATTTGAAAATACAGGCGAGTATCTCTGCATTCAAATCTTAAAAGCTGTCCTGCTACATAGAGTTTGAAAAGGAGCTATCCGCCTCAAAGCAGCGCTAAATGGAGCATTCATAAACATCAACGGAGCTCGCATAGAGAAAATACAGCGCGCTATCACCCGTCATCACGATTACCATCACTGGAGTTACTGATGATGTCATCATCTTGACTAATTAACGTTTGCCTGTCCCTTGCATTACGACTGGGAGTCGGGAGGGCTCCAAAAACACGTAGCTTTGATCTTGATTATATCGCTCTGAGTATCTCAGTACGTACTTATCTGGTAGTTGCTAAAATAATATGAGGCACAGCTGGATTAAGATCAGTCACTGCCAGAAGGTTTTTAAGGCAAATTAAACCTTCTGCTTCTTTCCCAAGTGCACAAGCTCAGCTAGCTGGGTAGTATCTGTTCACCTGCAGGAATATGCACATGATAATTGAGTGACAACTTAAGGTCGTGGTCATGGCACCGTTGTTGTCTTGCCAATTTGACGTTGGAAAGCTGGCTGTCATCGAGGGTCGACAGGATGAGCGGAAACAGCATGATTTATTTCGGACTTTTCATATATAAAAGTGCCCTCTGAGTCCACTAAGTGTATCGTTACTCATTTTCATTCTCGTTTATGCATAGTAATACCCTCAGAATTACTGTTGCTGGGGGTTACTGTTTCCTGGAGTGGCTTACTATCTTGAACAGCCTCTGCTCAATGTGGGCAGTGAATAGGTCTGTGGGTGAGGACTTTGTGCCCGCGATTGGAAGGTTGCCAGTTCAAATCCCATCCTGAACAGAGTGATGTCATTGTTGGGCCCTTGAACAAGGCCCTTAAACCCCTTTTGCTCGTGGGACTGGCTGGCCTGCTTTCTCAACTGTATGTCAGTTTGTCTAAAATTAATAACATGCATAACAAGTTACCATTTTGGGACTGGAACTGGCGAGCAGTGTTTGTAAGTAACAGTCAAATTTTGGTCTCATCCACCCGTAGAAAGGTTTATTTGTACTATTCTCCACATTTTAGAGTAACTATGAGGACATCAGCACTACAAAACAACATATGGAGTTATACACTGACCGAAAAAGTATCTCACAAAAATACTAAGTTTCACACTTTGGGAAATTTAGAGACACAAATTCACATGAAGTGTTTCTTACGGAAGAAAACCCCGAATGAGAGAACATTCACACTCTAAACCAAAGAACACACAATGGCAATTAACCTCTGAGCCCCTGATGTACGAACCAAAGTGCTTCACAATGAGCCTCTTCACTGTCCCTGACTGGCATTAAATTAAGATACATTTAAGATGAGTGAAATCACGTAGCATTTAATTTCGGTTCATTGGGTGCCCTGAGCAGATAGAAAACATGCCAATACCTGCAGAAGGACAAAAACAGTAGACCAGCAACATAAATACATAAATGCAACGCCGGAATGCTAAATACGCTTTGGAATGTTCTTGAGTGTTTCCCGCAGTGGCTGATTATTCAAATGAACACAAAAGAATCAACACAGATTTGTATAAATGCAACATTTTACTCAAAAACTCAAGACAGTCTGTAATTTGGCATGCTCTGTTGTAGCTACAGCTGCATGTCATTTGGTTTCTCTCAGCATATTTTTGTGTCCATTATTCTTAGGGTTAAGCTCTTCTCGGTTCTCTCAGGGGTTATTTATGAACAGCAGAGTTCAGCCCATCTCAGATTCTCCATGGGACAGTAAGAACATGTGCAGTTACTCCTTGCCTTCACAGTTTACCGGTTTTCGTATTTGGAGATCACAGACTTGTGTGAGAGTTTTGGAGCCACAAAGGCACAAATCTTAAGGACCATTTGTGAAAATGTAAAAAATAGAACTCTGGGCTTGTGATATTTCTTTTCATTTACTGTCAAACATCCATCAAGCTCAAATTATTGGCAAGTACAGCATTATTTTAAACCAGAATAGTCAAAAACATTTCACACAATGGTTGGATCTACTGACAAAATGCACAGGAAATTACAGGGAAAATACAAAATGACAATACACAATTTCTTGAAACTGTCTTACCACTCTTGAGTATTTAAGCTTAAGATTATACTAACACTGCACTTTATGGTGCCGATAGACACCCATAGATCCCTATTGTCACTCTCACTTGAATTTGAATATAGGATTTTTCTATTATGTTTGTATCCATTCACATACTCCTGCCCATAACTTCACTGTACTCATCTTGTAGCATAAATCCATATATACTGTACTCACACATGGGCCTGAGCAGAATCACATATTCACCACAAATAAAGATGAAAAATAATTAATGAGCTGAATTATCGAGTACAAATGATACAGGAATGTCCTACAGCCATGTGAAGCGGCTCAGGGAGACTCTGTTGTGAAAGGTGCTGTTTAAGATGAACTGAAATGAATATCTGGTGTTCAGATGCTGCTTTTTTGTGACTCCAGCTTTCTTCAATTCTGACTTTTGATGAGCTCTGTGAAGGCAGGTCATGGGGACAGTAGATGCTGAGCAAAGCCTGTCCTTAAGGGACATTGCAAAACAAAATAAAAACAGACAAAAGTCTCAGAATATGACAGCAGGGGAGAAAAGCATAAAAAGAGCATCTGTGTTTCAGACCTGTCAAGACACTCTGATATTTTTCATTTTTCTCTTCAATTATTATAAACAATGTTTTTGTTATGAGTTTTTAAAAATATCTAGCGCTTTAAAGTATTTTCCTTTTGAAGAGGAACGCATAATCGCAGATTACCAGAGCAAAAAGCAAACAAATGCTGTATCTAAAAAAGAATATTCACCAGGCTGTGATGCTCCCGCTCATCCTATTTATGTCTTGCTTACACCAGGCTATTTTTGGCGTAGCTGTGATGTCGCTGTGCTGAGCGTGAGGCTGTGCATGGGGCTGTGCATGGGGCTGTGCATGGGGCTGTGCGTGCGGCTGAGCGTGCGGCTGAGCGTGCGGCTGAGCGTGGGGCTGTGCGTGGGGCTGTGCGTGAGGCTGTGCGTGGGGCTGTGCGTGAGGCTGAGCGTGAGGCTGAGCGTGCGGCTGAGCGTGCGGCTGAGCGTGCGGCTGTGCATGGGGCTGAGCGTGCGGCTGAGCGTGCGGCTGTGCGTGCGGCTGTGCATGGGGCTGTGCATGGGGCTGTGCATGGGGCTGTGCGTGCGGCTGTGCGTGCGGCTGTGCGTGCGGCTGAGCGTGCGGCTGTGCGTGCGGCTGTGCGTGCGGCTGTGCATGGGGCTGAGCGTGCGGCTGTGCATGGGGCTGTGCGTGAGGCTGAGCGTGCGGCTGTGCATGGGGCTGTGCATGGGGCTGTGCGTGCGGCTGAGCGTGCGAGGCTGTGCATGGGGCTGAGCGTGAGGCTGTGCATGGGGCTGAGCGTGCGGCTGTGCGTGAGGCTGAGCGTGCGGCTGTGCGTGCGGCTGTGCGTGAGGCTGAGCGTGCGGCTGTGCGTGAGGCTGAGCGTGCGGCTGTGCGTGAGGCTGAGCGTGCGGCTGTGCGTGAGGCTGAGCGTGCGGCTGAGCGTGCGGCTGTGCGTGAGGCTGTGCGTGAGGCTGTGCGTGAGGCTGAGCGTGCGGCTGTGCGTGAGGCTGAGCATGCGGCTGTGCGTGAGGCTGTGCGTGCGGCTGTGCGTGCGGCTGTGCGTGCGGCTGTGCGTGCGGCTGAGCGTGCGGCTGTGCGTGAGGCTGTGCGTGAGGCTGAGCGTGCGGCTGAGCGTGCGGCTGAGCGTGCGGCTGTGCGTGAGGCTGTGCGTGCGGCTGTGAGTGAGGCTGTGCGTGCGGCTGAGCGTGAGGCTGAGCGTGAGGCTGAGCGTGCAGCTGTGCGTGAGGCTGAGCGTGCGGCTGAGCGTGCGGCTGAGCGTGCGGCTGTGCGTGAGGCTGAGCGTGCGGCTGAGCGTGCGGCTGAGCGTGAGGCTGAGCGTGCGGCTGAGCGTGCGGCTGGGCGTGAGGCTGAGCGTGCGGCTGTGCGTGCGGCTGTGCATGTACGAATCTCAGCATTGGGGCCGACCCTTTATGACTGGACTAGAGTGATGAGACCAGAAGCTGAACCCAGCCTATACTGGCAAGCCAACTCTACATCCTTTTTCCTGAACAATGTTAGCGTGGCTTGTTGGTGTCAAGTTCATCTTGGGGTTTTTGAATATGTCCAGCTAAGGAGAAGACACTGTTACCCAAAGTGATGCACACATGTGAAAACACATTCAGCCAGCAATGGACAATGGAGAAAGCAGGGGTCAGACAGTCCTTGGAGCAATTAGGGGCTGAGGGCCTTGCTCAAGGGCTTAATGGAGAAATCACTTTGCAGACCCTGGGATTTGAACTAACAACATACTGATCACAGCCATCACCACGCTCCAGTGTAGTTGTGGCACACCTTACAACTCCAAGGTTTGGGGCTTGAATGCATGTGGAGTTTGTGTGTTATTACCGTGTTACATGTGGTTACGCTAAGCTCTATATTGTCCAATGCGTGAGCATGCTGGCGTCCCGTCCTGGGAATCCTATACCTTGTTTGTTGTACTTCCTGCGAAGGCTGCAGCATAGCCTTGTAATGGATAGACTGTTACAGAAGACAGAAGGAATGGCTTTTAGTAGTGGCTCTAAAATTCTAATTGTGAATAATAAATGAAGATGGATATGCGGTATATTTCCCCGTCTCACACACACTGAAAATCTCATTTCTGTCTTGTGGAGTTCCTATTCCTGTTGTCGCTCCTTAAAGCAGTTAATGATCAATAACCCCATTCACACAGTGACAAGCTAAATATATTTGGTTTCAGGGTTTCTTGTATTTGTGGGGTCAAATTATGCCCCCCACCATCCCAAAGTCAAACATACAAATTACGAGTACACAATTTTGCACGAGTCTATTCACACAAAGACGCAAAGGTTCAGATCCAGGGTTGTGTTCTATTCTGTTTTATTTGATTCTTCTGACTCCCTCCTTTGGGCTTGGGCACGTGAAGCAGGAAGTGTCACTCATTACAGTAATTAATGTGCTAATTTAATACAGCATAACATAGCAGCCTCCATACGAATAGTTTTCTCTCGTCCCTAGAAATCTAAAGCCAATGCCTCTCCAGTTCATTGTTTCCCCTCACGCCCAGTCTGGGTTCAGTTTTCCCATGTTTTTAAACACTAAGATTGTCCCTCAGAACCAGTACACTTTCTCAATACATCACACGGCGACCCACTGTTGCCTTAAAATGATTTTCCCCTGCTTCCGCACTACAGAGTGTGGTTCACTATAATTTAAGTCACTCAACCTTCTACTTCAGACCAGTGTCCCATGACTCAACATGCACACTAAGACTCATTACTCTGAATAATTAAAAAGCTGATTCATTAATGCATGCCGCACAACACGGGTGACGGATTAGCAGTAAACACATCTGTGGAGTGATATCAGGCTGTGTACTATGTGAATTTTTTTTCTCTTCTGTTTCTTCGGTAGTGGATGTTCTAGCAGATGAGCAGGATGTTTTTCTTGAGTTTACCGCTCTATACTTCTGGTAGCAATGTAATGTATGTTGCAGCGCCTTTGTGGACTAACCACATGGACTAACCTGGGCTCTAGTCCAGACCCCCGGGTTGTAAGGGGTCCAAGGCCTCTTTCTTCTTCTTGTTACAGCAGCATTTTATGCTGTAGATTGAGCTATAATGACTTCACCCTTGGGATCCCACCTCCCTAAATCTGGCTATGTGCACAGTCTTATCTTTTATAGCACTGTTGCTGTCCGATTGTCGCCCCATGTGCTTGTCCCCCCCCCCGCCATGCAGCTGTGGCATAGGAAATTTGCTGTGTTCCACAGAGCATATGTGACAATAAATCCTGAAACATCTGAGGGGTAGAAAAAGCAAATATATGCAGGTCTGATTGGGTCTTTATACAAATCAATGAAAATCCAGGCCTTACGTCCAATTAGGCTCTCTGGGACAAGCAGCAGTCGATTCTTCATTCAAGGAATGAACCGGCCTGTCTATCGAGGCTCGTCAAGAATGAGGATGGGCCGCTTCGCTCTTGCCCACCACAAAGCGTTGCAATTCTATGGGCGAACAGCTCGTCCACGTTGCACGGAACGTGAGCCTGGCACACATAGCGGGAATCAGCAGAGTGAGTCATGCAGGGGTAGGTACAGGAGAGGGCTGTGTTGTTTTCAGGGTGAAAAAGCAATGCTGTAAGCACTGAGAAAATTAGTCCAGGGTGGCCTAGCAGTTACTGCTCAATTGCTGAGCTTGAGATTTTTTGTTTAATTATTTTGCAGGATGTCACAGCCTGCTGGGGGTGGGGGAATATAGATACAATTACAGCTTGTTTGCAATTTGACATTAACAAGGTCCATCTGTAATGGGGTTTGCTTCAGCAACGAACACAAACATTTTGACACGCCTTGCTTCATCTGAAATGTTTACAGCACATGCTATGCAAAGAGCTCACTCACTCCCCACAGCTGATTCATTGCTAATCTTACAAGGTTGCAGAGTTACATCCTCTTCATCACCCACCCCAATAAGACATTCTATTTACAATGCATCCTTAAAAACATGAAACCTATTCCTGATATGAAGATCGCTCTACTGAATTAAACAAGTTCACATCACTGAGAGAAGCAAACAATACTGACGGTTAGGGCCTTTTTTGATGAAGTAAAAAAGACTTTAAAGTCTAATTTGTAAATCTGTTTCTTTGGGGATCTATGGTGTTACACATTTTAGAGACAACTGAAGAGCAAGTTTGCAGACTCACTCATTCCACGGGAAATGTTTTTGAAAAAAATGATTTAGTGAATTTTAGAAATGTATTGAAAGTTCTCTGTTGGATTCCATACACATATAAGGGTGAGAGCAAAGCTTGAGGTCTGAGCCAAGCATCATCTATTTATCTGGGGGGCCAGGAAGCAGTCGAGGGTTAAGAGCCCTGTTCAAGTCTGACTCCAGCAGGCATGGGGTCAGAGCTACACACCAGCCCCTAAAACCCCGCCCTGCCGTAGGGATGTTTTCAATATGATTGGCCATGATCTATATTAACTCCTGTGGGGAATTTCTCCACATCACCAATGATAATGATCAATGGCATGAGCCTGGGGTGTGTGCAGGTTTTTGGGATAAAATTTAGGTCAGATGTACAAACCCAGGTGAGAGGAGTCTGCAGCCAATCAGTCTAACTATGGAGGTGCAGCAAAGACCCTTTCTGAGTAAGGATTCCTATCCAGGTGTAGGAGATACTTTGACATTGGGGACAACTTAATAACTTAAATGAAAAGGTCTGTTTTTTTTTTTTTTGGGG
Source organism: Brienomyrus brachyistius (assembly GCF_023856365.1). Classification (NCBI taxonomy): domain Eukaryota; kingdom Metazoa; phylum Chordata; class Actinopteri; order Osteoglossiformes; family Mormyridae; genus Brienomyrus; species Brienomyrus brachyistius. The sequence continues at coordinate 4,455,225 of NC_064557.1, read as the reverse complement.
GGGGGGGGTTGAAGCCAAATAATATTTTGGGGACATGTCCCCCCTGGTACCTACACCACTGATAGCGGCAGCTTCTTAAGTAAACAAGTAATTGATTAATACTTTTCCTCTGTGCTAGACTACCTTCCCATCAGGAAATCCCTTAACACAAGTGAAGCCATGTCAACATGTCTATGAGAATCCATCAAGCTTACAGTGACAGGGATGTTCCACCTCAATGGTAACCCTACCCCCCCCACCCAGTTCCCCCAGACGCAGGGTTAAAGCATTGAAGGGTCGGAAGTAAAATATCTGAAGGTCCTGCGTGCCACCCCCCACCGAATTGTGGATTCATGAGAGAGAGAGAGGAGACGCGTAAATGCTGGAGATTGACTGGCCTGCGACAGACTGCTCAAATACATATGAAGCATTTTGATTTGTCAGTCTGGGTGACAGAAGCTGAAAGCCAAGTCAAGGCTGTACCCCAAATTCAGGTCCCCAGCTGAAATAAAAAATGTAAGACAGACAGCTTAAATGTCATTATTTCTATCAATGCTGCTACCAGTGCATCTGGAATTCATTTCTCAAGGTAAAATTTGCTATTAACCCAACTGCATGCCGGCTATATAAATTACCCATTTCACCAATCTCTAATTACCGAGATATTCGGGAACTCTACCACTACTTTTATACTTGCTGTAGACTGAGAACATTTATAGATTTTTTTGTTTTATGCTCTCTTTCATATTCCATTTTAATAATCACAACTATGCCAGTGTTTTTTAAGATATGAAATAGTTGGACACATGAAAACCATTTCATTTCAAATATCAATGCAAATTCAAATATCTAATTTATTTTATGACATTTTCACTATATTTTCTTTTAATGAGCTTTTTTACAGATCTTGTTAATAGTGGTAATCTTACTATGATATTAATGATTTCATGTTTATTTGTGTTGTTGAACAGTGGTAAAAATCCATGGGAAATTGTACTATCTGTGTGTATGTGCTGAATTCAACACATGTTGCATTTAAATAATCATGCAAACACCTCTTATGTCACTGTCAGAGGTTTTAAAAATCGCATTATGCTCCTGCATAAATCAACCCCTCCCATATCTTGCAGCAACATAAACATTAACGAATATGCATGATGGGTATTCTCGTAGATGCTGAAAGGGAGCATGCTAAGCCTCTCTTCTTTGACCTTGAACACACATGTGTGAACTCGCCAGGTGTATCAGTCACATGGAAGGGGCATCATGGGATTGCTGGGGGGGGGGGTCAGAGTAGAGTTAACTGCCTCCCTTAGATTAACGCGTCTGGGCCAAGCTAACCAACTGCCCAGCTGCCCTGATCTCTCTGCTATTCCCAGAGCTTTGGAACGCAGGTATGCATGGTGCCATCAACAACAGATGCTTGTCCCTACAAACAGAAAACAAACAAACAAGGTCCAACACCAGCTGGACATCGGCACCAGGTTGTCAGTCTGCTTTTGAGGTCCAGCTCACCAGCTGCAATTTCCCTGTTTCTCTAAACAACCCTTTGGCTTTTATTATTTTTTTTTTCTGGTTGTCACTATCAGTGTGAAACCTGTTGGCCACTCAACCTTCTAGCAGATCTCTCTATCCCCTGGGCTTCATTTGATCTCTGATTCCGTTGGCGGCCTCATGGCTGACAAAACACTCTCCGGCAGGAGACAAAAAGCATATGGGAGCCATGCCACCTCTGGACGTGTTTATTATTATTTTTTTAAGATAAAAAATGCTCTTTGGAAGCAGAAAACAAACAGCAGGATCATTACTGATTCCTCACAGCCTCCTGTCTTTCTAACATCTCCTCTCCCTCAACTGAGACAAATAAAAAGTCACTGAAATATCAGCTATAATTTACAGTTTGCTCTGACATTAATGTTTTATGTCGCCAGCCTCCAAAGCACTGGAAGGGGAAGAGTACAGTAAGAATGTCTCCGAGGCAAAGGCGTTTCTGTAGAAAAGATGGATGCTCCCATGAGAAACGGCATTAGTCTCCTAGGAGCCTGGAATCTGCCATGTGTAGGGGTTCTTTAGCCTCAGCAATGGGATTTTAGTCCAGTGCTTTATATATATATATATATATATATATATATATATATATATATATATATATATATATATATATATATATATATATATATATATATATATATATTTATTTTTTATTTTTTATTTTATTTTAATATATATACCAATGCCCTTACCAACATACAACACAAAACATATAACATCACATTGGTCCTAAGGACCACTATACTACAGTTATTACAACAACAACAATAATAATAATCAAGTGATCAAGCATCCATAATAACAACTGTAATTTAAAATCAATATAAACTAAGAGTAATATTATCAGTAATAATTGTAATGATAATAAAGTACTAATAATCATAATAATAAGTATTTTGGACCCCAGGGGCCCCCAGAGAGTCCTAATTTTTGCTCATTTCTGCACACCTGTACCAGATATTCTGTGTTCATTGTTTGGTTTGTTCTTGTTTGTTTGGTTCAGCTTTGTTCAGAAATGCACTGTCTGGGATCCCCAAGAACTGGTTTGGAAAAAAACGCTTTTAAACGTCCTGGTTCCTCACACACTTGGCTGTGTCACTCATACCCGAAAAAGTGAGATTTGGAAATGGTTCAGGCAGCTGCTCAGGAGTAGAACTCAGGGCCACAACCCAATTCTTCAGGCCTTTCAATATTCTTTCAAAATATTGAATCATATATTGGAGTGTTGCCTTTCATAAGGGAAGTCACCCTTAATGAATGTATTACATTGTTTTAATGTGTTGTGTGCACCACAATCAGCAAGGAAGAAGAGCTCTGTGCCTCCAGACAGCACAATCACAGGTTGATTCTATAATGATAGCAGAGATGATGCTCTCTGGTAATAATCTCTGCCTTCTCTGAGGAAATTCTCACCCAGGAAGTACATAGAAATCAGATAGTTTGACATCAAACACAAGTTGTACGTGAGCTTTTGGTCCTTGGTAATGTTTTCCATGAAATGCGGATTCTCAGGGCAACCTGATGTATGTTTCCTACACAGACTCATTCATTCTCATGTCACATCCTATTTCTTGCTGCTGAGTAACATTTCGACTGTTTTTTGTTTGTTATGCCACCCTTTACCCTTGTTATGCCACCTCCTTCACACTGCAGAGTACACATTCCGACCTCTGTCGCCCCTTGGCCTCCAGAGTCTCAATACCTCACCATGAGATTTTTAGCATCAGCCAATCACAGTTGACCAAATTCCATTACATCATATCGATCCTAACTCAGGATCTCTAAAATATAGCTAAACAAACAACAACAACGACAATAATGATAATAATAATAATAACTGGGAGACTGCGGTGTTGGGCACTGAGACCCAGTGCCACGCTCATATTACCACTTTATGGTTAAAACTTAATTCATCCTACATCTATATACTTGCAGTACTTTGTCAGCACTGATGTCAAAGGTTACCCAAATGAATGTGTTAGGGTAGGGGTGCCATGATGTTCAGCAGATGTAAAATGACTACTGCTTCGCTTTCAGCTTCCAGGACCTGTCATTGGGCTCGGCAGGTCACAGAAGGTCACTTTGCATGTTATTATTCTCTGATCAAGGCAGATGGCCCCATAAAGTCTACAGTTACCCACTGGATGTAAACAATTCAGCATATTGCATAGGTGGTATGGATTAATTTGTAGGCTAGGGTATTAATATTTAATCTATGCATGCACAATTTATAAAGCTGTGAGGGCCAGAATGTCAAAAAATGTATAAAATTTTAGTGCTGTGGAATTGTGCTTGACCATGAAATTTTTGTGTATAATTATGCATATTTTTTAAATACGGGCTTATGAGACATGATCAGCATCTCATTTTTAGATTAGATCATTATTTCAAGATCACTAAACTGCTTTTGTTTCATGTCTCCCGTGATTGACTCTATACACAACCAGATTGACTAATCGCAGATTTGAAAAGAGTCTCCTCAATGATACCGAAACGGCAGAGATTGTTATTGCCATGATGACGACACATAAATGTTTATGAATAAACGTAGCTGCTGGAGAAGTGAGTAACGGTTATTCAATTTGTCTGTCATAACATTAATCCAAGTGCTCTTGAACCACTTTTTTTTCCCTTTTATTTCCAGTCAAATGTTGAGCTGCCAGATCTGATCAGCTTCACCTGTGGGCATCATACACAACATGAGGCTGGAAAAGGGGACAACAAGCACTAATGCAAAAAGCCGACCGTACTCACAAGCACTAATGCAAAAAGCCAACTGTACTCACACGCATTAATGCAAAAAGCTGACCGTACTCACAAACACTAATGCAAAAAGCCAACTGTACTCACAAGCACTAATGCAAAAAGCCAACTGTACTCACACGCATTAATGCAACAAGCCGACCGTACTCACAAGCGTTAATGCAAAAAGCCAACCATACTCACACGCATTAATGCAAAAGCCGACCATATTTAACACTCAGCGCCTGTGCCGGCAGTGTGTTTATAGACTGTTTAAGGATGAACATGAGTTTTTGTGCATTGCATAGTGGCATGTAATAGAAGTATTGGCTTCGGCCTACAGGGGGAGCACCTACACTCCTGTTCCAGATATGTGGTGTTCTAGATTGTCTAGTTCAGGTGTGCTGAGAAGGAGTAAAAATGTGAACTGCCTGGGTGTCCTCAAGGCCTGGGGAGAGACTCTGATCTAGAGAAAGAGGCCACAATACAAAGAGGCAGAGAGAGTGAGAGAGAGGGGGACAGTAGGTTAGGCTACTGTCCGTTATCGGGAACAAGCAAGGCCATTTTTCATGGAGAGAGGGAAGACAGCTGTCTTTCATAGATCTTGAAAAACAGAGAGCTTAACATAGATAAACTGTCAAGCACATTTTCTTGCTGCACACCATCTACTTTACACTGTCCAACCGAAAACTCCCACCAGACTAATGTGTTCCTCTTTCAAATTTAAACGCTTAAAGCTGAATGACTGAGGAATTGAGTACAAATTGTCCTTCATAAAAAAACAGCTCTGCACTTCACGCTCTCTAGCTCACTGCAAACATCACGGGCAGTTTATGATCTGCAGAACCCACTGAAATTCATACAGATCAGAAAAGTGACATTTCGATCACCGTGGAACATATTCACAGAAAACACTGACCGGAATCACTTTCTCGGCATGGAGGGCAAGCTGAAAAGACAATGAACATATCTGTCTAAACAGCATGTGGGATGTGTCACAGACACAGAAAGTGCAGATGTGTGAGAGCATTCGCTGAAGTATTGAACGGAAATCTCTGGAGGTAGGCTTGCAAAACGTTCATGGAGAAGAATGAGCATCTAGTGATTGAGTGTGAATCACCTCTTTATGATTGTGAAGTGTAAAACGGGCATTGTATTTACACAAAGACATCTAGTACGGACAAGGAAGCAAGCATCCAGAATTAACATAACACGGGCAATAACAGATGTGAAACAGATTATGCAGTCTGCCTACTTAACTGCCTTTCATCAGTATCATTATACTAATTAAAAGTATGTATTGTTTGTATATATTGTATGCAGTATATAATTTTATTATTGTTTTAAGTGTTGAAGGCACAATTTAGGGAGATGTAGATTGAAATTTCATTGTATGTTTTTATTCCATGTTAATCACAGTGTCATGTGACTCAAACTGCTTTAGGTCGGTATAGGACATAGTGATGTTACTGAACAGGGTACATGGCTAGTGGTGTAAAACACTGGTATTTCAGAAAACCAAAGTTGCCTGGAGTAATTTAGGAAAGACTAATGGTTCGGAATGGCTTCTGCTGCCATGATGAGTGGCCGCTGTTTTCTTTAATACACCATTTCCAAAATAGCAGGGTCTGATGTACTGTGATTCTGCTCTTCCTTTTTATCCATCCTGCCCCCAAATATAATGATGCTGTAAATCTGTTATTTTTACTCTTGGGGTTGGTTAATCATCCAGTCCAGGATTATGTCTGTCCTGCCTTATGTCCTGTGCTGTCTGGGGTAGAATCCAGGGTCTCCATAATCCTTTACTTAATAAGTGGTTATTGAAATGATGGATGGATGGATGGATGGATGGATGGCTAAAAGTATGTAAAATCTGTGACAGACAGACAGACAGACACAGAAACATATATCAGATGTCTGCAGGACCTCCTGCAAGCTCTGTTGCAAGCTCTCTCTCCTGTAGAAGTCTGGGCAGACGTTGCAGCATCGCCTCAGGCAGAGAGACACATGCCCCCACAGTGTCCCCCAAAGTGCTCTCACTTCCTGGGTAAGACTGCACCTCGGACAAAGACGCGGAAACAGACGGCTGAACCTTACTACTCAGAAATACTCAAAGTCTGTCGGCAAAAGATATACAACACAGTGTGAATGGGCGGAGCAAACAGGACAGCAAAACACTTTCCAAAAGCCGGAACCCTATGTAACCAACTCGGTTTCCGTCATACTGAGCAAAGCCGTCGCTGCTAAATGAAATGAGATTCCCACTGAGACACAGGAGCGCGAAATAGTATTGAGGCGCTTAACTGATCAAAAAGCAGGATGTTTTTCTGAAGGAGCTCAGTGAACAGCAGAGTTTTTCCTGGGGTGTTAATTAACCTCTCTGTCATAAGTCCATACAGAAATCAGAAGAGTACTGCTCCCCCATGCAAATATTGATAAATTGATTTTTTTTTATATATACTATATATACTATATATATATATATATATATATATATATATATATATATATATATGTGTGTGTGTGTGTGTGTGTGTGTGTGTGTGTGTGTATATATATATATATATATATATATATATATATATATATTCCACATGCACAGAGGATACCAAGAACTAAATAATTATTGGATTTAATAAGAAGTAATAAAATTTATTTAGAATATGACAAAGTGAGTCAATGGATAACATGGTTGTCGTACATCTCTAGGGTCAACTGTTCCTGAAACTTCTTCACTTTTGGGAACATTTCTCAGGTCACCATTTGGATATCCTCAGTTTCATAAAAATCCACGAATGCAATCAAAAAAGTAAAAATGCCAAAAGTCTTGTATTTCGTTTAGTTACTCGAGGTTAGGGCTGGGTAGGGGTTAAGGTTGCAATTTTTGGGATTAGGGTTTTTGCCATAGAAATGAATGGATGGTCCCCACAAAGATATGAAAACAAACATGTTTGTGTGTCGGCGCACATGTGGAGCCTGCATTCACAGTTGACTGGCATCCCATCCAGGCTGTTTTATATGCATAGAAAGACATTTGGTTAATTGATGCTACTTAAGAAGTGTACGCACCTGTTCTGACTTGCCTGCAAATTCAACTTAAACACAGGCGTAGGGAGTGTCTCTCATTTGTAAGCTGGAGGCCGCCTGTGTTATGTCTTTTCAACTACGAAACAAATGGAAACATGTAACAAATGTAGCATCTGAGGGTGCTGCTGGGGCTGTAAGTGTCTTCAGAATGCATTCAGAAAGCCATGCCCCCCCCCCCCCCCCCATTTCCACAGCCCCATTATCCTTGTCTATCGAGTTATGGTTCAGACCCAGACCTTTGGGCAGCATGTTCCAGCTTACCTACATCACCCTTAATGACCTCCATCTTAAGGAGCAGATTCAAAGGTGTTACAAGGTGATAATTGGAACAGGGCCTATGATGGCAAATATTATTCCTGCTACGCATAGTGAGACTGTACAGTGAACAAACTGAGTGCCCGAGTTCATTTGGGGTAAGACAGCCGGAAGTTAAAGTGGCCTAGCTGTAGACAGGCGTTCGCAGATCTATACACGAGATCCTGCAATGGCACGGGTTTTGTATTCATAATTTAATTAGGAGTTATGATATTGGAGAGTGAACTGCTTGCCCTCTTCCAGCAGGTTATGGTTCTTTAAAAAAATCAGTCAGTCAATCAATCAACCAACGAAAGTTTTATATGTAACATACACAGTACACCATGTAGTGAAATGCTTTGTTGCCTTGCTCCAGGACTGTGAAACAGGGGACATAATTATTATTGAAATTATTATAATATACTAACACACAATACACCTTTAGTTAAAATTTCAGTATGAAAGACCCCCATACCAGGAAAAAAAAAATATCGGAAGCTTGAAAATCTTCTGAAGCAGGGGGCAATTTATGTGATTGAACATGCACAATCTGTATTTTAAAATATCTGTTTTAAAAGAGCAATATGTCATCATTTCCACAGAGACAAATTACTGTCTTCAGATCTGCCATATTTCCTAGAAAATTCATGTCACACATGTTCAGATGTAGACTGTTGCTATGACTCCCTACACACTTCATTTTATCCTGGGTAACCTTCATAAAAGGAAGTGTCGGATGACAGAGATCATACACAGGGACATACCTGTACTAAATGTGGCAGGCTGGAGTCTTCCTGGAGCTTCCCTTGTTCTCTCAGGATCCCACATTGCTCTCAAATCTGCTCCCCGTCCACCTCGTTTGATTTGCTTTATCACAGTTTCTTCTGGAACGTTAGAGAAGATTTGGAGGGCTGATCGCTTGGTAATCAGCTTTCAGATATATAGGGTTCTTTTGGGGGATCAGGAAGAAAACATACTTTGAAAAAGAAACCCAGTCACATGTATTTACTAGATGTACTGCAGTCACGTGACTACAAGAGCAATGATACTGGAGAAGTGGAAGAAACCCTTCACACTTCATCCTGCTGATATAGGTTGTGGTGATATAACCTTCTGCCATTTAGTGTCCTTACTGATCAATATGAATGACAAGTCTGGGGAACACAGGCCTGCGAAACACCTTTATCCTTGGAATAACAAATGAGCAAACGAGAAGCAGCTGTGAAGCTGGAAGGAGAGTTAGGACAAACGATGAAGAGGCGCGGCTCGTTAAGGCCACGCTGGGAAGGAAGCAGGAGGGGTGGGGGCACGGTGCAACAGCCTGGGATGCTGTGTCTCTTCATGGTCAAATATTTGATAGGAAATTATACAAATTATGCAATAATAGGCTACTTCTTACTCATGAAAATCCAGAAACAGGCAATAAAAATGTAAAACCATCCAAGCTGATTTCATACATTAGCAGATAAATTTCCTTCCAAAATTTCATTTCATTCAATATGCAGCAACACAACATGAAAATTACTACATTACATAAAAAAACGAAATATTATGTGAACATGCAATTTCTAAAATGAATTTAAATACCTCAGCAACAATGGACTAGACACCTAATATACAGATGTACATTTATACTGACAAATTTGTGTCACTTATATTGTTCACATGCAATCAATGGATGGAGCGACTTCTTCAAGACGGCATCACACGTCTCCCACTGGCCTAAAGCTGGAAACTTGCCTGTCATGTCTAATAAGTCTATAGTACGTTATCGGAGAACCCCGATACTGCTCATTCACAGAATAAGAGACGAACAAATGATTGCACATCACCAGTAATTTGCCCCATTTAAATGCACCTTTGTAATTACGAAACACTGGTTGTAAGTCTATAACGCCACCAGCCGGGGCTCAAGTGTAACAGTAAACACAATTTATTCCCGAGATCAGGGCCATCAAATCCAGCCCGGGGTCTGTCTGCTTCATTATTTGTTCCCAGTAAAGGCGCACTGTTGCTGTGGGAAAAAAAAATCAGACTTGCCTGCCTTAATTGATATTTTAATTACTTTTTAATGTTTTTTCCACCTTGTTATGCAGCACGATCGTTAAAATGGAGTGAACCATGAAAAGATTTAATCTCAGGAGAGTATTGACTATAATGCACGTATATTATCCCCTAATTAGGAGAAAGCCACACACCTATGTTTGCACCAGCAATGTTGGGAAATGAACTTCCCAGCTTTCTCAATGGGAGGCCTAAGCTTAGATACACAGAACATCTCGAAAAATGTCTATAATCACACTGTGATAGCACAGTGCGGCCCTGGAAGGTCGTACTATTGGGTTTTAATGTCTTCCCCATATTTCATAACGGTTGGTTATATATGTATTCAGCGTGAAGTTGCCACTTCTGACGCACGTGAAAAAATAAAAGCATGTCATCATTAATTCTGCTTGTAGTTTGTCTTTTTATTGCTCCAAATATTCACTCAACAGGTAAACATACATAATTAATAACTATACTCATTTACACATTTCAGTACTTTTTTGGTTAATTTTGTAGTTAAATATTTATAGTTTCATAATTAAATATTTAATGAAGCAATATAGGTTTGTACACCACTTGAGAGCCCTGCTATCCAGTGCTAGACACCAGCAGTGGTGGCCTAATGGTTAGAGATGTGCACTTGTAATCGAAGGATTGCTGGTTTAAATCCTCTGCCTGCAAGGTGCCACTGAGGTACCCAAAGCAACGTACTGCTTCCCGACTGCTGAATTAGCTGCCACACAACATTTGATTGTTGTATGCTGTGGTGTGTCAGTAACAACTAATCACTTCACCAGCAGTAGATAATGTCTTATTACTCAATATTCCAATAAGACCAAAACCTCCAAAACTCTCATCATGCCTGCTGTACAATGCCACGCGAAATCACTACCCAAACTCCACTTTTGTTCTTCATTAATATTGACTGTTACTTAATTTGCATCTAAAGCATTTAAATGACATTTCTCTCATGTCAACGTAACTTCCTTTATACAGGCCTGTATGCCAGTGAATATCGCTTCAAAATATAAAAATTCTTATATAGCATATTTGTTCATCACGTACATTGCAGTCTGCAGAAACAGGAATTCAGCTGCCCTGTAGTGAATCACACACCCTCGCCGTGGAGAACTACCCCCCTCGCATACCAAAGTAGTATATTAATCCCCTCCACAGAGTTGAGTGTACAGAGGTAAAATGCCACCCCCCTCATTTGCATTCATGAATAAATTAAGGCATGCAGATGGTCTAGTTAAGGAGCTCGGATCTGCAATATAAAGGTTACCAGGATGGTCTCAGGAGGGTGAATTCCAGCAAAATGGTGGAAGTGGCCATAGGATAAACTCCTGGTTCCAGTCCACAGCACTTTACATGGGTGTGTTGTGATACAACATCAATCAGAGAAAATAATATAAAGCAGGGAAAGGAAAGACAAAGAAATTAAATAAAGAAAAACAGACGACAACAGAGGAGAGGAAGCAAAAACTTCCAAGTAAAGAGATAAGAAACCTCCGGGGGTCCCCCCCCCCCCAGGTTCCAGGTGTTTTTCTTTGAAGGAAGGTTCTTCATCTGAATTACCACGGTAAAGGTTTGCGACTGCAAAAGAGCTACTTAAGCAGCCAAGGCAATGGGTTAAACTTAGGTTTGGTAAATTGACTTTAGTATTAATATTTACAGTGAATCTTCAGGTGAGAAGCTTATAGAAATCAATGTAGCATTGGAGAGACGTCACACACCACAACGAGATATATCAGCACAGTGTGAAAACTCTGCTCTGGATGAAAGAAATGCTTAGTGGCCACATGCACGTGTGAGTGCATGCGTGTGTGTGTGTGTGTGTGTGTGTGTGTGTGTGTTTGTGTGTGTGTGTGTGCATGTGTGTGTGTTAATTTCCCTTCTCTGCTAATGAATCATGCTCTTCAATTTGAATTGAATTGGAGACCATCACTGCTATTAAGACATGTCCTACACGTAATAATTGTGCTGACATTCCACAGATCTTTAGTAGTATAAACATAGTAATTTTATTAATAATCTCAGTACAATTTGTTCCAGCCTCATGCTTTGTAGCTCTGAGATTAGTTCATTATGCAAAATGTAGTTATTAAAGATGGATAGATGGACAGATAATTGAAATAAGTTCATATATAACAGAACAGTATATTATTAATAATAATAACAGAACTTCAGTTTTCCTACAAAGAACTGCATGTATCTGAGACTCAGACTAGGATTAGCAGACCCCCCCCCCGAAAAAGAATACTAAAATATTAACCAATCTGTCTAGCTGTAGACAGCCAGCAGTTTATTGTGGAGACCCCGCTGGCCCCCACTTGGTAAATTTTATTTGGGGGGGTGGGGGGTGTTGTTCTGTATTTCTTTAGGGGCTGAGCGCCCCTAACTGTCAAATCTTAGAATTGAGCCAGCTGTAAAATCATTCTGCTTTTGATAATTAAATAAGGACAATGTCTTGTGGCACACCCCCATCCACTGCCTGCTGCTACTGGGCCAAACACTGCCTGCCAGGTGTGCTGTTCCAACAGCCTGCTGGGGGCTCTATGAAGGCTGCAGCGACACAAGGCAGCCCTGGAATTTGCCCTGGAATATTTTGCCACCGACCAGGGGGGAGACTCTCCCTTGGTATATTTTGCTGAGCGGTTGGCCACAGACAAAATAAAGCATCTATTAATCATCTCCTGTGATTGACCTGGAAACACACCAAGATCAACCTATAAGTTGGGCAGCCTTAGCTATGTAATGCCACAGCTGGGGAAGAAAGACCAGCCCATGCAATACAGGCACATCAGGGGAAATTCCCTAAGGCCAGTCAGCACCAATAGACAGTGTCGCTTGTCTCCATAGGGAACTGTTAGGCTGGACAGTGTCTCCTGTCTCCGTAGGGAAGTGTTAGGCTGGACAGTGTCTCCTGTCTCCGTAGGGAAGTGTTAGGCTGGACAGTGTCTCCTGTCTCCGTAGGGAAGTGTTAGGCTGGACAGTATCTCCTGTCTCCGTAGGGAAGTGTTAGGCTGGACAGTATCGCCTGTCTCTATAGAGAAGTGTTAGGCTGGACAGTGTCTCCTGTCTCCGTAGGGAAGTGTTAGGCTGGACAGTGTCTCCTGTCTCCGTAGGGAACCGTTAGGCTGGACAGTGTGTCCTGTCTCTGTAGGGAAGTGTTAGGCTGGACAGTGTCTCCTGTCTCCGTAGGGAAGTGTTAGGCTAAACAGATTGTGTCTTCTGACAGAGAGTGCTAAACGTACTGCATAAAGGAAACTAGGTTCCTACAATACTTTATGAGAAACCAGGTGACTTTGGGGTGGGTTGAGGGGTCTTTAACGTGAGACCTGGGAGGGGTTTTCTATAAAGCATAATTTCTTAGTTAGTTGGATAACTTAACCAAATGTAAAAACTGTCCAAAAGAAGGAAAGATAAGTCACATGCCGACTAGACAATCCTTACATTTAGCTTAAGTCATCTGGTTAATGGAAAAATTCTGTTTCATGGAATGCCCCCAGAATGCCCCCACTTCTTTGCTCAGCTTAATTTATGTTTAAATTGACATAACATACAGCTAAAGACATTTTAGAGTGTTGTGTGTATTCATCTATGATGTCATAAAGGAAATATCTATTGCAATAACAATGTAGCAACTGATGGTATTGTTGCTATTGCTAACAAAAGCCCATCTAGAACAGTCCAGGTGGCAGAGTATAATTGATGGGCCATTACGGTGCTCCCAGAACCTTTTCAGTCCCAAATAAGCATATGGACACAAGCATGCTGACAATGTGCTGCACTGAGCAAGACCAGGAATGGGGGAAGCGGAACTGAGTGACTGATGAGACTGACGGATTAGGGTCCGGAAGCAGGAACTTCCATGGGTTTGGATTGTGAGACACTTAATTTAACTTTTGCTATAAGGTATGTTGGCCCTCCTCAGACTCTTTTCCTAAACAGTTGGAATTCTGGGAAAGTCACATATTTATTATGGATTCAGGCTGTTTGTTCTGTGGTGGAAAATGAGAGCATTCTAGCAATTACTAAAGGATGTTTCGAGAGAATTGATGAGGATTGCATCAGTTAAAAAAATCGTGGATGGCGCGCAGCAGACTCTGTAGTCTGCATAAATACGCCAATTGCAAGGCAAGCCCAGAAAACGATGCTGCCTCCTGCTCGACAGGGGGAGGCACACCAGCAGAACCCTCTGTGCACCTCAGAAAGATACGCAGCTTTCAATTTGTGACTCATTCCAAACTTAATAAATGGAATCTTTTACTGAATAAATTCAACGTAAGTATCTTGTTTAAAGAGTAGTACAGCAGGAAAGATCCTTCTAAGAGAAAATCCTTAATTTATGTGCTATTTTCTGCCCAGCTGGCAATAAAGATCTCAGTCTGGACAGATTCGTTAAACTTTTTGTTTACACTGATTAATTCCACCTTTTCCTCTTACTCTGTCGTGTCCACTTCTGATCCTATCACCCAAAACATATTTTAGAACCATATATTGTCCCTCTATAAAAGCTTGTTTGAAGTTATTTCCTCATATTGTATTTTATTGAAAAGGCTGCAATGCAAGACTGTTCTGCGAGTCATGTTTTATTTCCCCTTTCGCAACTGAAATGTCAAGTTCAGATGCTTTTGAATAGTATATCTTGTGTTCTACTGTTTTTACCTACTTGGGCCCACCCTGAGAGAGGAAAAGCCCTTAACATTACATTCAGCTCCTTAACTTTCAATAAAAGATTTAAAATTCTTTTAACAGTCAGATAATTGGATATTATACTCAAGAAATTATATTTAAGTACTTGAGTAGTACAGCAGGATAAGTCCTCAGGGTTACAATCATAGCCCTTAAATTCTATGCTATCTGGTGCCCAATTGACTGGTTCAATCAACAGCTCAATCAGGACAGATTCATTAAGAGCTCAACAGCAATGATTATACACAGTGTGTCGCTAAATCCTCGATTAATGAACCCTGTCTGACAGCTGATCTACTTTCAGATACCGACCTTCTGTTGATATTCTTCCATGGGACTTACCCATAGAATACTTCCATAATGATGCTGAGATACCCTCATCTCTAAATTTGCAAAAATGGGGTTCTGTTGCATTAAATATCGATACATTTTGAATTACTTCTCATTTATAATGACATTCACTTCTGTTAATAGACAAATGTATGCATCAATTAAAGCACTGATATTGATGTTTCACCAGGCATATGTTGTGGTAAATAGCTGAAAATATATCAGAAGTCGGGCTTTACTCTCCATACAAATGCCTGTTTGCCTGTTTGTTTTGCAGACCCTTCCCAGAAAGCCAGTCCCTTCATCACCTCTGGTTTCTCCAGCAGCGTGCCGAGTCCCACTCCCCTCCTCTCTGCCTCCGGGATGTTGTTGAAGACACAACAGCTGGATCCTGCATTGCCTCATAATTGCCAGGAGAGAGGCTGAGTTCTGACGTCCAAGGCATCCGGCAGAATCTTAATCTAGTTCCCTCCATGAAGAATTTAACAGTTTTGGATGCTTCAAATCTCAAGAATGAGTGATTCTTTATACTGTTGGAAAAAAGTACTAATTTTAAGGTGCAGAAATGGATTTTTTTTCCATGGGGGGCACATTAATGTTCTTTGCGCCTAGGGCCAAACCCAAAGTGTCCTGAGAAAGCCTCGCATTCTTTATCTGCAATGCTTGCATTAGGGTCTCTCCGGACAAGCAGGGAAACACTTAATTGCACAAAATCATGTGCCAAACAATGATCCAAACATATGCATAATGAACCACAGCACATTAGAAGTACAGAGGAAAAGCTCCTTTGAGTGTGTCGTGCCTGACGACGTACAGAGGATTTTTAGTACAACTAGGATTTAATATAACTCGGGTTTCCTATTAATGATTCACCATTAGCTTCTAAAAGACACTGTGAAATGTACTGGGCTGTAATGATCAGACAGAGAGGATCCAAGTGCAGAAGGTGTGGATGTTTAATTTGGAAGCTCAAATCGATGTCAGAGACAGGCAGGGTGAGAAGTGGTAAGGCAGAGAAGCAAACAAGCTGAGGACGTAATCCAAAGGGGAGAAGGCAGGTACAGGCAATGGGTCGATAAGGAGAAAGCAATCGGGGACACAACCGAAATCAGGAAACACACAGGCAAGAATCATAAGTCCAACAAACCAGAAACACAGATGATATACATAAAGGCTCTAATAGACACAGGAACTACTCAGTAAGGAAGTAGGTCAGTGCTGGGGTTAAATCAGGTAACTAATCACTGAAGATGATACAGCTGTTCAGAAATCTGGTGATGATGAAGATCGTTGTGTGGCGGTTCCGGTGGAGGTGGGTGTGGCATGAGAGCTCATCGGGCCATCCACGTAGCAACTTAGCTATCTGTGCTTCTCCCTCTCCTTCACTATTCTGCAGTTATAATTCCTACGAAGAGCCCTGTAAGTGCTAAATTCTACTCATACAATGAAGTGGAGCAGAAGCATCACCCTTGTAACAAAATGCTTTCGGAGAATTTCAAAGCATGCATCATTATTGTGATTCTGATTCTGATCATCCATCCATTCTCTACACCTGCTTGTCCTATTCAGGGTCAGGGGTCCAGAGCGTACTAGAAGCTATGGGTGCACAGCAGGGAACAACCCAGGATGGAACCCATCACAGGGCATACTCACACACCATTCACTCACACAGGCACACATATGAGCAATTTGGTAACTCCAATTAACCTTAGCATGTCTTTGGACTGTGGAGGGAAACCTGAGTACCCAGAGGAAACCTCCATGATGACACAATGAGAACATGCAAACTCCACACACATGGAGCCTTGGCAGAGACTCGAACCTGGGTCCCAGAGGTGTGAGGCCTCAGGGCTAACCACCCTCTCTTCATTCTACACTTGTCCTCATTTTGTTGTATATTTTCCATGTACATTATTTATGAAAAACAATTGTTGTAATAATTTAAGGAGGCTTGAAATCCAAAGTGAGCTTTATAAACATTCCCTTACAAAAAAGTAAATTATAATAATGATAGATTAGCCAAACATTAATATTCTAGTTTTGACTGAGTTGGGCTGTAATCCCAGCCTCAATTGTTTGAAGACCAATTGAATCTGGGCAACAGACTTCAGCATGAAAAGATGGAACTCAACCAAACAATGTCCACGTGCCCCTCAGAGGCTAGATATGGAAATCGCACACTGGCCTGAACGCTGAAAAGCTATGGTTTACGAATACCGGCACCACCGAACACGGGCACAACGTGTGGTGACAGACAGCCAAGAAAAGGGAAGACAATGGACGAGTGAAACACCGACAAGACGTGTTGGAACAGGGGTGCTCCAGAGGAACATCTGCTGATTGAAAGCTCTCCATAGGTATATGCATTATTAAAATGTCCAATTCCCTGGCAAAGGGGAAGAAAATGGAAAATATAGAGCAACAGTCTCTAAAGAGATCAAGTCAGATGCTGCTAGTGCAAATACCTGAAAATAATCGGAAATGAGGAAATCGTTTAAGGGGAACTTAATCACACACTTTGGAATTTGACGGCACAGAAGAGAATTTTAAGGTGGAGTCTGATTTCAAATTAAATTACTAGTATTGGCAAAAAACTAAAACAAATGAATTGGAAATGAATAATTTCACAACGGCTACCCGACGGCACAATAAAAGGTAAAATTAGGAGATGATGGATGATTGGCTACCGGGGGTTTGGGAGCAAGGCAGCTCAGCCTGGCACCTCTGAGCACGGCCTGGTGGTTTCACTCAGCAACTGCAAGGTCGCTATGGTGATGCAGTTTCAACATGCCCCTTCGGGAATGAATTGACACCTCGGTCACATCTGGCCATATAAAACTTTACTTTTTTAACCTTTGAGGTCTGTAGTAAATGATGGTACCTTACCGTAGTGTAATCTTCCCATTTTGAATTTTCTAGCAAGTTAGCAAGGGTTTCCACAGAGTTTCCTCACGTACTCCAAACTCAGGCAGTTTCCCTCCGAATCACGCTTGGGATGTGACTGTGAGTGTGCCTGGGATGTGACTGTGAGTGTGCCTGGGATGTGACTGTGAGTGTGCCTAGGATGTGACTGTGAGTGCGCCTGTCCATGCGTGCATGTCCCGTGCTGCCTGGAAACGACTCCAGATGGATGCACGGGATTAAGTGTTTTAGCACTGTCAAGTCCTGTAACCCAGTTCGCTAATCAATATCTGTTCTCACCAGACAATGAAACTTCTTATCCCAAAGTTATTTGCTTATCACACAGAAGAAAAAACTCCTTAAACGTTTCTTTAGAATGCGTGTTTCCCCAAATCAAACTCAGCTGCCTCACACACATTTTAAGCAGAAGCAAGACATTAAAACTTTCCTCATTAGGTGTAAATGGGTTTTTGGAAATAAAGGGAAATTGCATAGCTATTCCTTAATAGAAAAAAAGGTTGTTTATTCTGATGCTTTTCAACTGCATCAGAATGTATTTCATTTGTCAATAACATAATATTTCATGTTTTAACATAATGGCTGGTAATTAGTCAACAATTTGTAGGAGGTCAGGTCAAACCTATTTAGATAGCAATAGGTTCTGTATGAAGGTCAAACTCATAGCAATACATTATTATCTAAAACCTCATAAGGCATAACCCTAAACCTAAGCCTAACCCTTACACCCTGTGCTTCAGAACGTCCAATAAAGGTTCAAAGATATTCGATCTGGTACCTGAAATGCCTGCAAGGGGTTTTTCCATCCTGGTGCTCATGAAAGCACTCTCGAATTTCTTTAGTAGTGTATATGAGGAGACTTTCTTCTTGGAATCAGGGAACATCATGAGGGAACCCTTTTTATTTCATAGGGTACATCCATCCAGTCCTGTAAAATATGCTTTTATTCCTTGGCTGTTATATGACCACACAGAGCCATTATTAGACCCAATGAATCCCATGAGATACCAACAGTAACTGTGACTTAAAGGCATCCTTTGTCTTTCAAAATTTAAGCCTATTTACATTTAGGAAAAGGGTTGAAACACACTTGTGACATTTTTTCCTTCCTCATTGCTCATTGGTTAGGTTTTGTATACCAATTTATGCGTCTTTCTGCAATAGACATCAGCGGCATTTCTAGACTGCAGCCCTGCCGGCCACTCCAGGTTCCAGATGCTCATGACGTGCAGTTTTTCTTACTACTGAATCACAGAGGTATTGCCTTGAGTCTGTGGAAATTATTTAAGGCTCTTGTGCTCTTTATCAACTCTCCTTTTAAGTGTTCACCTTCTGGGTGTGTGTTGACTTTTCTGAGCACTGCTACTCTTTGGAAAAGCAGTTTACTGTAGCACATGCGCTCATGATTTCCGAGGGAGTTTCCCTTGATGCAGTTAATGTTTTGGCAGTTTTTGTAACTAGTGCCCCTTCAGGTTAGGCTCCAGCCATTTCACGACTGTAATCAGCTGCTTCGTGTTGCTTTAAATGTCCTCTTCTATAGCGGATCCATGCTGCAAATTTTCTGTCTATCCTTGTCATGTCCATCATGTGCCAGCAGGTGTCCCCTGCCATCCCGTTCTTCCCTATGTTCTTTGTGACTCCTAGCCCTAGTGTTTAGTTAATTTGTGAATGACTCACACCTATCCCTCGTCAAGCCTTCATTACCTGTTTCTATATGTGCCCACACCTGACCTCTTTCTTTGTCAGTCATTGTGCACTAGTCCCCTGCTTGTTGCCGGAATGTGTAGGTGTTGTCAGTGCTGTAGCAATATTGTGTCCCCCCATCTGCTTTTGTTTGACCCCTTCTGGCCATTTTGTTTTTGGCTTTGTTTGTGTTCAGTTTATGTCCCCTTGTTGTCCCTAAGTCACTCTGCGGACTGTCACTTTTCTCCATTCCCCAGTATGACAAGCTTATGACTTACCTTTTTAGCTATATTACAGTATTTATCTTCTTCAAAGCTGAGGTTTTTACATATGATGTTCACTTGTCTACCCCCTATATAAAGCAATTATAAATGTCATAGGCTATGCAGTGGAGATCCACGGGTTAAATACATTAACAAAGATCCAAATAAATGAATCCATTAAAGACACTTGGATAACATTCATTATCATTATCATTGTTTTTATGTAGTAGTTTTTTTAAATTTGATTGCATCTTCTGGGTTTATGGCTGACTTTCATTTACAGGTTCAAACTTCCAGTCTCAGTAATTGTCAATAGCCAAAGAGTACCTGCATATTTTATTTTAAACACCTGCAGCTTAGAAGTCACAAACACGGCAGATTCAAAACAATGACGCTTCATCACTAGAATACGTTTACAAAAAGGCTGTCTGAGTATTGTCAGAGAAACTGGTAAATACTAAGTTACATAGTTCACAGTCCTTCCCTAGGGTTTGTATAATCAAAACAAGCCTTTTTAGTGTAAAATATTTTGCATCACGACCTGGCTTATTACATGTCAGTGCTGAAATCTGCTGAAAAAAATTGTCTATATATTAAACATATATTAATATTTAATGTGACAATACCCTATGCTTGCAAATTTAGAGATGAGGGATAACCCAGTATTGTTACATTAGTACTCTGTGGGTATGTCACATGACACAGTATCAACAGAGGGCTGGTATCTGAAAGTAGATCAACTGTGAGACAGGGTTCATTAATCGAGGATTTAGCGACACACTGTGTATAATCATTGCTGTTGAGCTCTTAATGAATCTGTCCTGATTGAGCTGTTGATTGAATCAGTCAATTGGGAACCAGACAGCATAGGATTTAAGGACTCTGATCGTAACCCCGAGGACTTATCCTGCTGTACTACTGTTTTTGCAGTAGAATAGAATAGAATATTCTTACTGCCATTGTAAATGTACAATGAAACTCTGTGTGCTTCCCACCAAAGCTATAAAACAAAAATAAAATTTAAAAACATGAAAATAGAACAGCAAAAATATATTAGATATAAATGTACAATATCAGGCTGAATGATGAAGTGCAATTGCATATTCTTTTAGCAGCATTAAACAGTGTATTTTTCTTTCAAAATTAGCAGCAGTCATGTCGATAAGAATTAACTGCCCCATAAGCAGTTGTTTTGGGTGGGGGGGAAAGGGGGGGCAGGTTGGCAGATGGGTGCATACAGAATACCTGTGGGGCTGTAATGGGGTAATTTCAGTTAGTTGTTTCTTGCTTGGTTATTGTGATTAGTGGCTTTGGGGTAGAACAAAGTACTTAAATTGAATTTCTTGAGTATAATATCCAATTTGTTAAAAGAATGCTAAATCACTTTTAGCCAAAGTTTCAGTTACAGAGCTTAATGTAATTTGTAAATCAGATTTAAGGGACCCCGTATCTCAGGGTGGGCGTTGGAAAAAGCATTATTATTAAACAAGCTATTTTTGCTGGAAAAGGAAAAGACAGAAAACAAGAGTCACAAACGCAACTTGTATCACAGCCTTTCCAATCTAATACAACATGAAACTCTAATTCAGGGCTGCAGTGAAAACAAACTCAAAACAAACTAATATATAAGGACAATGAGAAACAGGTGGAATTGATCAGTGCAAACAAACACTGTCACATAACTCATTCTCCTCAGAGCAAGGGGCTGGTTCGGCCTCTCACACAGCTTTGTGCTGCCTTTAAGACTAACACGAAAGTTTCACTTTCTTAAGTCATTCTAGCATACATACAAAAATGAAGAAATTTCACATTTATGTAGCACTTTTCAAGACACCCGCTGCACTTTACAGGACCAATGGGGAGCCACTTCAGCCTTTGTTTCGAGCTTGTTTGCTATTTGCACAAGTACAGCTACACTGGAATGCTTCTCTTCACCAACCCCATCTTACTCTCCATGGCTTGGGGGTCGCAGCACAAGGTCAGCTAATGTGCTGGGCCCCTGAGTTCAAGGGCCCACGGTACTTATGACTACTCTGCGGAAGCCAAGGCTCAAACGGGCGATCTCCTGATCACAGGCCCAGAAGCTTAACCTGCTGAGTTACTCACCACCCCTTGGCTCTGTGGTGGGACCATGCAAACACCTGTGTTATTTTGAATGTATCAGAACAAAGATAGCAGTTTCCTGGCAGCCTTGCTTATTGCATAGTGTGAGACAGAATCAGTACATACAGACAAGAAGAGTTAACTAAAAAATCTTTAAGATCTTATTGTTAAAAAGGTTCAACTCAGGAGAGAGATATAAAAAGGTTTGGCCTGAAACAGGCAGCAGAACACAGAGACGATCATAACCATGAATTTGAGGAAATACGGCACCACCAGGAGTTCACCTAAAACAGATCGTCTCTCCACGATGGATGATTGTGCAGGGATGCGGCTCAACAGGGAGGCAACCGAGAGGCCAGCTGAAGCCTTTAAGAGCTGCGGGACTCTATGGCAGGATAATACTAACAGCTATTTCCCATGTTTACTGTAGTATGGTGGCAAAAATGGGTGCATCCCTGTTATGTAGGAAGATACATTCAGTCCAAATAATGCAAGGTGGCATCCAAGCTAGAGCATTCTGGCCTCAGTTCAAAACACAGCCTCTCACCCAGCGCTGGTCAAAGCCCATATGGCCCCCTATGTGAGCTTCACCGCCAGCATTCATCGGTTGAGACAAAGTGAACTTGGCTGCCTAAGTCGGCACCCCCCTCAGAAGTGGGTCTCCTACATCACATAGCTGTTCTGTGCCAGCCTTACAGAGGCTGAAAATACTTATAGGGGCATGATCCATCCAATTTCACTCTGTCTCCAAAGTGCATGCAAGTGAAATCTCCCGGCTGAGAGGGTGCCCCTGGACCTGTAGGCGCTTATGTTAACTATGGGACTGAGCATCCCTGCCCTCACCTAAAGGACACAGTATCTCCTGACAAGTATGACAGTGGCAGATTCAGAGCTACTGAGCGGTTTGTCTGATCAGCAGAGAAGGGTGGAGGAATACAATTCACGGCCAATTTTAGAGGGAAATCTGCAGCTTGTGATGGAAAAACTGTTAAAGAAGAATTTCACTCTTTAACGTGACAATCAAATCAAGGACGAAATTCCAGAAAAAAGGAAGATTAATGTGGAACGGCCCAGTCAGAGCCTAGATATCAAACTCAAAGGAAAACTGTAGAGGAATGTAGATATGAGGTCTCGTCACAGTTTGACTTGAACTGTCCTGCAAATAAATTTGGGAGAAAATTGCTAAATCCAGCTGAAATACAGCACTACTGACTCACTACTGTCATCAAAGTGAAAGGACATCTGCTGAGATTATTTTAAAATCATTTTTTATATTTTTTTCCATAACTGACACCTTATGCTAGATAAATGGTTAAGGCATATAGATGAAATGCAGTGTCACAGTGGAGAACAGCGTGGCCTGACGGCGGCAGCCCTGTCTCTGCAAGCGTGTACTTTGAATGTTCTGCTTGTGCTTCCTCCCACAGATAAATAATGCGCAACTCAGTGAATTTATGTCTGTAAGTTGCCCATTAGGGATGGTAAACTGTTCCTCAAGCATGATCTCTCATCTCCAGTCCTCTACTGCTAGCAGTGACCAGTTCTCTTCAAGTCTCTTGGCCGAGTCTCGCATGAGTTGCAGAAGTGCCCAGTCAATGTCTTGTATTGTATCGCATTGATGTTGAATCAAATTGTGTCAAATCACACTGCATTGCAATAGGGTCATATCATATTGCTTTAGTAGTTGCTTCATATGTAACTTTAATATACCAGATCAATGCATCGAGATGTGTATCACATCGGGATCAGTGACAGAGATGCACGTCCCTGTTGCCCAAGGTGTGTGAGTGTGTGCGCTGTGATCGATTGGTATCACACCCAGGAAGTCTGCCACTTTACCTTTGGTGATTACAGGCTATCCAAGATCAGGTACTAGATCATCAGCTGTGGAAAAAGATGGACAGTCAGGCCAAAAAGACTGAAAAGGCATGTTATCGAAGAGCAGAAAAGCTTGAAATTTCCAACTAATCACAAGAAGTAAATTCAAAGAAACTGTAACCACATGAAATCCTTAACTGTAACAACCTCTTTTCAAATGCAAACGATTTTGCAGATGTCTTTCCTACTTCGGATATACCACCAAAATCATATATTGTATGAAATACCGTTTAACTGTGGCTGTATGGGCTAACATGAAATATATATTTTCCCATTGTGATTCAAATCTGTTTTATTATGTCTATCATTTTTTTTCCCGAAATGGTCTTGTATTCTTTCCAAATCCATCTTGATTTGATTGTCATGTTAAAGCGTGAAATTCTTCTGTCACAGTTTTCCTGTCAACACCTACTTTGCATTTAGCATGTGATCGTAGCGCAGTCTGAAGGCCGCGGTGCTCTTTCATCCTTTTTGCCTTTGGTGACTTTTAGATGCACGTTTTCATCACTAATCCAGCCCACATTTACATTCAGCAGGTCCCAGCTAAGGGATCTCTCTCCAGAACAGGAGACAGGCTATTAATTATGAAGGTTATGTAATTGTTCTTCATTGGTTAACATACCGCTTGTTTATTCCTACTGTTATACTGCTATTCGGATTGTTTTTTTGGCCCAGTATGGTGTTTGGATCGTATTTACAATGTTCAGCTTCGTGTTATAAAGTTATCCACTCACACAGCAGAATATCGCTATACTGATCCCCCACTCTAGCGCACGACACACGTGACTTTGCTAGAAAAGTTTTGCTCACCACTTAATTCCTTAAGCTATCAGCTGTCAGGTACATAGCAGTATGCTAAATGATGGTACATGATGGTATGCTAAATGATGGTACATGATGGTATGCTAAATGATGGTACATGATGGTATGCTAAATGATGGTACATAGCAGTATGCTAAATGATGGTACATGATGGTATGCTAAATGATGGTACATAGCAGTATGCTAAATGATGGTACATGATGGTATGCTAAATGATGGTACATAGCAGTATGCTAAATGATGGTACATGATGGTATGCTAAATGATGGTACATGATGCTATGCTAAATGATGGTACATAGCAGTATGCTAAATGATGGTACATAGCAGTATGCTAAATGATGGTACATGATGGTATGCTAAATGATGGTACATAGCAGTATGCTAAAGGAGCAACAATAGTGAAACGTGCCCTTTGAAATTACCATGCAATCCTCACTCTAATATTACTCACTATTTTTATATGCTGTTCAGTCATCCATACATTCCTCCATTGATCTATCAGTGCACCCATCCATGTTTCATAGGAACTTTATCCTAAGCCTGTTTAATGTTATTTATGCACATTAAAAATTACATTAAACCACAAATACATGTTAAGAATGGAGCAAGAGCCGTCTTATAAAACAGTATACGGCCCAACTAGAAGAGCTATTAAAATGAAAACACTGTGAGGATGCATTAGTTACCAGTGTTGCCAAGAGACAATAACCAAGGGATAGTCCATGATGTTAGGCGGCCTAGGACAGAAAGACAAAGGTCCAGGGTTGCAAACCAGCGTTAGGTTTAATAGCTCTGGTGAAGCACAAGTAAACTGGGGGACGTTCCAGAAGAGAAGTCGGTGGACGGGCGAGAAGGTCAGTAGCCGGGTGGTCAGTCCTACACAAAAGCACGAGACGGGACCACACAAGGGAGTGGGGACGAAACGTGCCGGGCTCAGCGGGACAAGCGGGTCAGGATCGGGAATGGGCCTGGAACAGAAAAGGAAGGAGGTTAAGGAACGAACAAAAGGTAAACAGAAAGGGTTCGGTAATAAGGGAAGACGCAGGACAAGAAAACGCTTAGTATGGCTCGTAATCATTGGCTCAATACTTCGCAAGGATGAGGGGTTGTTTGACCGTTTATATGTTCCTGGTCATCACAATTAATGCCTTGCATCTGGTGGTGTGGGCGTGACAGTACCCCCCCCCTGACGGCCGCCACCTGGAGGCCGGGGCCGCTTGCGGGGACGCCCCCGCGGACGAGGAGCGGGACGGGCAGGGTGGGCGAGGTGAAAGGCGGCTACGAGTTCCGGGTCGGGAATGGCATTGGCGGGCAGCCAGCTGCGTTCTTCCGCCGACCCACCTTCCCAGTCGGCGAGATAGTACAGGCGACCCCTACGTCGGCGGGAGTCAAGAAGGGAGCGAATACGGTCGGAGGGACCCTCTTCTGGCCCGGACAGAGGGGGTTCCACCACTAGCGGAGCTTCTGGGCGTAGGGGACTGTACTTGACTGGCTTCAGGAGAGACACATGGAAGGTGGGGCAGATACGATATACCTTAGGCAGCTGGAGACGGAACGCCACTGGTCCCACCTGACGCAAGATGCGGAAGGGACCGATGAAACGAGCAGTTAGCTTCCGACACCCAGGTATGCGGAGGTTCCTCGTAGAGAGCCACACCTGTTGGCCCACCCGATAGGTGGGTCCAGAGCGACGTCCTCGGTCCGCTTGAGTCTTTCGTTGTTTAGCCTGCTCCTGCAGAGCGCGTTGGACTCGTCTCCACGTCTGGCGACTCCGCTGGTACCAGCCTTCCACTGCAGGGACTGGCCCCTCCGGAGAGTCCCACGGGAACAGCCTGGGTTGGTGCCCTAGGACACACTGGAAGGGTGAGAGGTGAGACACTGAACTCACCCGAGTGTTGAGGGCGTATTCCGCCCAAATGAGGTGAGTTGCCCAGTCGGAGGGGTTGGTCCGGCACATTAGACGTAGGGCCTTGGCCACCTCTTGGTTTATCCGTTCGGCTAAGCCGTTTGACTGAGGATGGTATGCTGAGGAGAGGCTAAGGGTGATGTTAAGCTTACGACACATTTCTTTAAATACTCGAGAGTTAAACTGGGGTCCCCTGTCACTGACGATGTCCTCGGGGAGCCCGTAGTACCTAAAGAGGTTCTCTATGATGATCTCTGCTAGTTCAGTGGCCGTGGGAAGCTTTGGGAGCGAGACCAGCCGGCACATTTTAGAGAAGCGGTCCACTATGGTTAGAATAGTAGTTTTTCCAGCCGACCGGGGGAGGTCTGTAATAAAGTCCATGGCAATGTGGGACCACGGACGAGCTGGGGTCGGCAAGGGAACTAGTAGACCAGCTGGTGCTTGGGGTGGCGTCTTTGCTTGGGCGCACTCGGGGCAAGACTCCACAAACTCCTGCACCTGCTGTCTCCAATGAGGCCACCAGTATCGACGTGAGACCAAGTGCTGGGTCGCAGCCACTCCCGGGTGTCCCGTACTTCGCTGGGAGTGCAGCCAGAGGAGCAGTGCACTGCGATACTCACGAGTGACGAATTGGATTCCAGGCGGACAGCCGGGGGGAGGGGTCCTCCCCTCGTTCTCCCGACGGATGTTCTCCTCTAGATCCCAGGTTATAGTGGACGCAAAACATGAGGGACTCAGGATGGGGTCGGTCTTTTCCGGGCAGGACGGGGGATCGAACTGACGTGAGAGAGCGTCTGCTTTGACGTTTCGGCTCCCTGGTAGATACTGGACCTGAAACGAAAACCGCGAAAACCACTGTGCCCAACGAGATTGACGAGCTGAGAGGCGTTTAGCTGACTGGAGGTACTCCAGGTTGCGATGGTCTGTGAGTACTAAGAAGGGGTGTCGTGCTCCCTCCAGCCAGTGCCTCCATTCCTCTAGGGCTAGACGGATAGCCAGTAGCTCCCTCTCCCCCACGGGGTAGTTGTGTTCTGCTGCGGTCAGCTTCTTAGAGAAGTAGGCGCAAGGGTGCCTTTTCCCTGTCTGGGGGTCCTTTTGTATTAGGACAGCCCCTACCCCAGCTTCGGAAGCGTCCACTTCCACCTCAAACGGGAGGTTGGGTTGAGGCTGGGCGAGAACAGGAGCTGAACAGAATGCCTCTTTTAGCCTCACGAAGGCGGCCTCTGCCTCCGGCGACCAGGACAGCCGTGCAGGGGGACCCCGGGTTAGGGCCGTTAGCGGAGCTGCTACTTGGCTGAAGTTGCGTATGAAGCGACGATAGAAATTCGCAAACCCCAAGAACCGCTGTAGTTCTTTGAGAGTACGAGGTCTTAACCAATCGCGGATAGCAGCTACTTTCCGTTCTTCCATGGCTACGGTCCCCTGGCCTATGACGTAGCCCAAGAACTGGACTTGGGATTGGTGAAATTCACATTTCTCCCCCTTGGCGAACAGGTGGTGCTCCCTTAATCGCTGTAGCACCTGGCGGACATGCTGGATATGGGATTCCTTATCTGGAGAGTAGATCAAGATGTCATCAACATAGACAACTAAAAAACGATGAATGAGGTCCCTAAACACCTGATTCATAAAAGCCTGGAAAATAGAGGGGCTATTAGCTAGCCCATAGGGCATCACGCGGTACTCGTATTGCCCCTTACTAGTAACAAAGGAGGTCTTCCACTCGTCCCCCCGCTTAATTCTAATCAGATTATAAGCACTTCGAAGGTCGAGTTTAGTGAAGATCCTAGCTTCGCGCAGCTGTTCGAGGGAGGAAGGGATCAAGGGTAGTGGCTCTCTCCTCTTTACGGTGATGGCGTTCAGGCCCCTGTAGTCAATGCACGGCCGTAGTCCCCCATCCTTCTTCTTTATAAAGAAGAACCCGGACGTCATTGGAGAGGTGGATGGCCGGATGATTCCCTGCTTGAGCCCCTCCTGGATGTAATCGTCCAATGATTGCTCCTCCTGTAGGGAGATGGGGTATAATCGTCCCTTGGTAGGTGTAGCTCCCTCCTGGATCTCGATGGCACAATCACAGTCTCGGTGTGGAGGGAGTGTGAGGGCCCGGGCCTTGCTGAACACATCCCCGTAATCCTGATACTCTGCCGGAATTCGACTAGGATCCTCCGGTTCGGGGCTCTCCACACTGGAGGTCCGACAAGGCACCGTCATGCATGAGGCCATGCATGTGGAAGACCATGAGGTAAGCTCCCCTGTTCTCCAGTCTAGTGTGGGATTATGGCGCTCCAACCAAGGGTACCCCAGAATTAGAGGGTCCTTAGCTTGAGGGAGGACATACACAGCAATCTCTTCAGTGTGCAGGGCTCCAACGCGCAGTGTGAAAGGATACGTGCAGAAACGAACTGTTCCCTCTTTAATCCTTTCTCCTGTCACTCCCAGGACTGAGATCGGTCTGGCTAGTTTTCGCAACGGTAACCCGAGTTGCCGAGCGAGGGCCAGATCTATAAAACTCCCTGCTGCCCCGCTATCCACCAGTGCTCTGATACAGATCCCTCTCCCCTGAGATCCCATAATCACCGGAACTGTGAGCTGTCGCCGAGCGGATTGAACAATCGACGGTTCACCTACCGGTAGAGTCTCCTCCTCTCGCTGCGGACGGACGGGACAGACTCGGATAGAGTGCCCGGCATTGCCGCAATAGAGGCAGAGCCCTCCCTGGGTCCTCCTTCGGCGTTCGGTTGCGGAAAGAGGGGATCTTCCTAGTTGCATAGGTTCCGTCGGCTCGGGGCTCTGACTCGGGAGCATTCGGCGAGCTTCCGCAGTATGTCGGCGGTGACGGCGATCCCTGACGGTGTTGTCCAATCGGACTGCTAGTCGGACGAACTCGTCAAAAGAGAGAGCTTCCCCTCGCGAGGCGAGCTCATCTTGCAAATCCTGGTTTAACCCCCGGCGGAATATTGTCAGGAACGTATCGTCCGTCCAGGCGAGCCCCGCGGCGATGGTGCGGAATTCCAACGAGTAATCCGCTGCGGAGCGATTTCCCTGACGACAGTCGAGGAGGCGATCGCCCGGCCGACGCCCCACTGCCGGGTGATCAAACACTTCCACCAGCGCCCGGTGAAAGTCTCGGGTGGATTCAATAATGGGGCTTTGGTTGGCCCACAGCGCGGTCGCCCACTCCCGTGCGCGCCCAGTTAGAAGGGAGATGACGAATCGAACTTCCGCCGATTGGGTTTGAAACATCTCAGGATGCTCCTCCACGTAGATGCCACACTGCATCAAAAACCCCCTGCACTGGTCAGGGTTTCCGTCGTACCGTTCCGGTACAGCAATAGGAGCGACGGCCGCCGAGCGAGGTGGAGATACCGGCAGGGGGGTTTGAGCAGCCTGGGCTGCAAGGAGCTGTTCCACGTTGGACAGGCGCTCCTCCAGAACAGCGCGGCTTGCTGGATCCATTTCTGCCAGGCGAAGTATTCTGTTAGGCGGCCTAGGACAGAAAGACAAAGGTCCAGGGTTGCAAACCAGCGTTAGGTTTAATAGCTCTGGTGAAGCACAAGTAAACTGGGGGACGTTCCAGAAGAGAAGTCGGTGGACGGGCGAGAAGGTCAGTAGCCGGGTGGTCAGTCCTACACAAAAGCACGAGACGGGACCACACAAGGGAGTGGGGACGAAACGTGCCGGGCTCAGCGGGACAAGCGGGTCAGGATCGGGAATGGGCCTGGAACAGAAAAGGAAGGAGGTTAAGGAACGAACAAAAGGTAAACAGAAAGGGTTCGGTAATAAGGGAAGACGCAGGACAAGAAAACGCTTAGTATGGCTCGTAATCATTGGCTCAATACTTCGCAAGGATGAGGGGTTGTTTGACCGTTTATATGTTCCTGGTCATCACAATTAATGCCTTGCATCTGGTGGTGTGGGCGTGACACATGACAGATGATGAAGACAGAGAAGGTCAGTGGTCAGATGAGCTGGATGAGATGTTCCTGAAATGCTGATGAAGTCAATGAAGAGAGACAAGGAGAGGTGTAGCATGAGTGCATTTTTATTGAAAACCAGACATGCTACTGCATTTTGAATCATCTGTAGAGGTTTCAGAAAGCTTGCGGTTGTTTCAGTAGTCTAGTTGTGACAAGATCCTGGACAAAAAGCTAAGCTACATATTCTGATAAATAAGGCCTGACCTTCATGATATTATACAGATTAAAGCTACAAGATCAGGAGGTACCTGCATGCGTTCAGGTAATGATAGCTGGTATGCAGTCATGAAGGATAGCTGGTGTGCAGTCATGAAGGATAGCTGGTCCTCTTTCATTTCTCCCGCCTTTCTGGTAAAGACGGAGACAATGGTGATCTAAGCTACATAGTGATATCATGGTGAAGGGCAGGCTTGCCAGGGAAGACAAGAAGCTGGTCTTTGGACAGCTGGAGGTGGTGATCCCTCATCTAAGGCTGTGATGTCAGTGAGGCATGAGGAAATCTGAGCAGAGACCATGGAGTCCCCCGGAGGGAGGGACAGAAGATTAGGAAGATTTTGATGAATGCTTGAGATTCAGAAGTTCAAATAAATAAATGAAGCTATATAGTTCATTGTCTATTTGAATAACTCAATAGTACACGGGAAATCCGCACAATGACGGCAGCCGCGGGGCTTACCTATGGTCTGAAACTGTCACATCAAAGGCAAGGATGGAGTCAATGGCAGGCATGGGGAAAACCAAAAGGAGCGTTATTAAATGGAACAACAGGCAGAGTAAAGGAAAAGTACCACGAGTGGTCAAAACAGAGTAAGGAGGATCAGGCAAGACCACTGGACATGGGGCATAATGAGGAGCACATGTAGACAATAATATCAATGACTGGACTGGGGAGCTTGAGACAGGGAGGCACTATATACACCACTGACGAGGATGCAGACGAGAGGCACCTGGGGATCCACACGAGGGCTGTAACGGGAGATTAAACAAGTAACAGGTGTGGCTCATTAGAGGCATGCAGGTCGTGACAGCTTCACTGGAACTTCCAAAGTGTGTGTATTTTTGTAACTGTTACATTGTGGGGACCAGATTTCCTCACAGTTTGATAAGAACCTGTAACTTTTTCCTTGCAGGGTCATTTTTTAGTCCACACAAGTATAACCTTAGTTTTATAAGAAAAAAATCTGTGACTGCAATCAAAAAATAAAAATGTGTTAAGGTTGTCATTGTTGGGATTAGGGTTTCCCATAGAAATGAGTGGACAGTCCCCACAAAGATATTAATACAAACATACGTGTGTGTGTGTGTGTGTGTGTGTGTGTGTGCGTGTGTGTGTGTGTGTGTGTGTGTGTGTATGCACGTGGGCCAGATATACCTTAACTTGTGGGGACCAAATGTCCCCAAAATGTGACGAATACCTTTTTTTACTCAATGTTTCACCTACCCAGCTCCAACAAAGATAACTTCAATGTTCTAAAAATCTGTAACTGCAATCAAATAATTAAAAATGCAAAACAATCTTGTATTTTGTTTGGTTGTTTGGTTAGGGCTGGGTAGGGGTTAATAGTTAGCATTAGTATTTTTTCCATAGAAATGAATGAGGGGACCCGACAAAGACATGATTACAGGTGTTGGTTATGTGTGTGATGCCCTCTTCTGCGGTATTCTCTGCCTTGCACCCAGAGCTTCCAGGATAGCCTGTGGCCTCCCGCACACCTAAATATGGTTAATAGATGTATTATATTATTTCTAAATCCCAGTTCATGCAGTTTTAAGATTTTTGGTGCAAAATTCCAAATGAATAGTGACTGATATCCACTAATTTGAATGTACGTTAAATATTTCACTAGGGGTATGAGGAGGATACTCCAGTTGGAAGAGCAAACAGGCATGAGTGAATCTGGTGATTGAGCAGCAAAGAAGGTGCTCACTCAGGGAGGAGAGGAGCTGGCAGGAAATGCATCAATGAAACTACGCCGAATAAACAAGAAACCCAATAGTATCGTTTCAGCAACAACAAGCAAGTAATTTAATTTGGGCATATGTGTCTTGGAACACTCACACTCTGAAGTCAGGGGATTCAGGAGTGTGGATGTGAACCAGCTCACATCAGCTGGGGCTAACAGGAAACAGAAGATACCACTTCATTCCTTCAGATGTGAATGAGTGACAGATGGAATGACAGATCAACAAAAAAGTGCCCAGTCATCTGACCCCATCTTCCCAAGATGGCCACACCCAGCTTTCACAAACACTCCAAGGAAAACCTTTTTAAAGCTATATTGATTTATATCTGTAGTTTGTATCAGTACTTACCTGATATACTACCTTACTCATCTGCTATATTATGTTTATTATCCATCCATCCATTTTCCAAACCGCTTATCCTATTGGGTCGCCGGAGCCTATCCCGGAAGCAATGAGCATGAGGCAGGGAACAACCCAGGATGGGGGGGCCACCCCATCGCAGGGCACACTCACACACCATTCACTCACACATGCACATCTATGGGCAATTTAGTAACTCCAATTAGCCTCAGCATGTCTTTGGACTGTGGGGGGAAACCAGAGTTTACCCCACGACGAGGAGAACATGCAAACCCCGCACACATGTGACCCAGGCAGAGACTCGAACCCGGGTCCCAGAGGTGTGAGGCAACAGTGCTAACCACTGCACCACCATGCCGCCCCTATGTTTATTATTATTATTATTATTATTATTATTGTCGTTGTTATTGTTATTATTGTTCTTCTTCTTCTTCTTGTTCTCCAGCTGTGATATAATGTTCCTCAGTTAGGATGGTTGTTATGCTCTTTGTGTTGCTTGTTTGTAAGTGTGTCAGTTAAAAAAAGAAAAGACTAGAAAAAGGAATTTTCTTGTATGTTAGCTAGTTCTGCATGGTGTTTGACTTCAGTGTTCAATATTGCCAGCTGTTATTCAGTGCAGCATCATTAGCAAAAGTTAGAAATGCAGCAAATCTAAATAGCAAATTGGATTTAAACTTCGACTTCGGAAGCAAGACAAAACAACTGAATATTTGAGAGTAAGCATTCTTATTTTAAAAAGCTTAAAGCTGTTCACTTGTTGTGAGGTGCAAACATTGCTATTGCTGAAACATTGTTTCAGGCCATTTTCAGTCAGCATGTGGAAAATAAACACTTAGCTGGGATACAGATTGTCTAATGAACGCACGGAAACATAAAAAGCAAGCAGATGACTTATAAAAAGGACAAGACAGCAATGTGCTCAGGATATGTGTATATATTTTCATGCTGCCTGTTTGAAGCTAAATTAGCTGAATTGGCTGTTATAAGAGATACTATCCTGGCATTTTGATTCTATCCACAGAGGACAAATGAACATTCTCTGGATAGTCAGAGGCTTCTTGATGGCTGGTTTTACACCGTATATGATCAATGATCCATTTAATATGAAGTTACAAAAAGGTCATTCTCTTACATACTAATTGGGCACAACCGCCCTCTGTGTTTGTACATGGATTTATTTGTATGTAAAGGTGTTACAAACCATAGCGGAATCGACAATTCCCAACCAGAAATGCACCGCGACGTTTGATATTCAGTCATATTGCTGGTTTTCCTCTATTCTGCTAGCACAGCACTATTTTTTGTACTCGCAGTCAGACAGTACAGTACATGACTAACCTTCTCCTCTCCAACACATTTGTGATGGAGCAGGTTATAAATAATGGACAAGAAATGCTTCCATATTATGTGCTTTACATTTTATTTCTGTTAGAACAGCTTCCTCCCATCTTATACCATCTCTTTGAGTGTGTAACTTAAATTCCCAGTATAACCTCGACTTCACTATGAACAGAGCTGTATCCATAATTGATCACTAGCAATGGATGTATTGAACCCTACGTGGATTAGCAGCTTATCTTTGTTATAAAAGTGACAGGATGATTAGATCTATTACTTATACAGACTTTGAACATTAATAAAAACAATGTAACACCACAATCAACATCATAAATTGTAGCCATTAATAGTGTCAGACAGTATCGATGGCCACAGTAAACCTTTCCAAACCCTTTCTTAAACATTTTCACTCTTTCCCAAAACCTGCCTAATCACCTGATGACCATTTGATTGTATTCCAATCAAAGAGAGGAAGGTTTCATTCAAAATATGGGGAAGAAGCCTCTGGATTTTCAGGTTTTCTAGCTTGAATGATGAGTGGTGTAATTAAAATGCTTTATAGTTAATATTACGGGCACAATGTGGGCACAATGCGGGCACAATGCACACAGCAAGAAAATAAAATACTATAACATCTGTATCACTATTATCTGGAAGAATAAGTATTGTTTTGAATTACTGAAAACTTGACGTCTGCATACAACTTCACGAAAAAGAATCCTTTGCTGAAAAACATCTCACCCATGTGAATACTGCATGTTGAAGACCTCTAGAATATGTCCATTGGAGTTTCATGAAGATCGTTAGAGTTTTGGAAGTCATGCAGAGCTGTACTGATAATTTTATGAGAGGGCTGTAGGAAAGCTCATGATATTGGCTTGCATTTGGTCTAAATTGCTTATATGCCTTTAAAAAATAACTAGAAACATTATACGCATTCTTCAGACCTGCATTTTGATTATAATGGAATCTTTGCATTTTGGCCAATTTTATACATCTGCCATCTCAGAAGGTTAGAGAAAATGGTGAACAGAATTGGCTGAGAAAACCACAAACAGCGGATGGGAACAGTATTTGATATTTTACCGAATTTAGTTTATAGTTCTGTACTGACAGTGGTGACCTTCAGCTCACAGCGCCATGCTGAAAGGATTTGCACCTGTTCTCGATCTATTGTCCATTACGGTGATGGCAGTGGAGACAGGCCAAGATAGTTTTATTGTTTTCATGCTGCAAATAATCATTTTAATGAAGTTAGAATGAACAGTTTTTTTTCTCTCATTATTTCGATTTTACACAATGTAGCAAGAATGTCCTCGCTTCAAAAGTAGTTTATTTTTTCGGTTTTACAGAGCAATATTACGTTACTTCTTTGCAAACAAAACAAATTGAAAATGGAACTTTAGTGCACCTGCAGGAAAAACAATGATTTAAACAGGGGCTTTCATTAATGCTCTGCCTTGGAGAAAAATTATAGCATTGCAGTGCCGTTGTGTAAGCGTTTCAAAAAAAAAATCACACAATAGGTTTTTGTAAGCGGATTTAGATTTTTGTGTCTAAAAGTGAGGGATGGCTGCCACTAATTCAATCACAGCACACAACGTGGCATGTAGGTGTGGCTGGAGCGCCGCTTATTTGCGTTACATGCACTGAATTATTTCTGCATTACAAAAGACTGAGTTCGGTTCTGAGAATTCAGCTGGTGACTTTCAGTGGTGGTGGGTTTCTGCGCACAGAACCAAGACGCTAACGGAGGAAACGTAATTAATTATTCACAGCCGGGATTATTCTCAGCGGGACTGACGGAACACATTTCAAACAGTGAGTGATGGCGTTGCGGCTTGAATTTGTTTGTCTAAATTACATGGATAGCACCAGGAGAGAAAAACGTAATTTTAGCAAGAGAAAAATACAGGAAAACCAAGCGGCTTTCAGCGAAGTGAGAAAGCAGGAGCAATCGATATTTCCCAAAATAAGATATTTACTGGTGCAATGTAGACGTCGGACTGAGGAATAAAACTAAGGCACTTGCGATAAAATGATACTGATATTTAGTTTCTAAAACCCACCCGCCGTTGTAAGAGGGCAGGCCTGCTCCTGGAAGACGAACGTTATTCAAGGTTTTATTTAACTATTACCAGACACAAGGGGTCTGCGAGTCACGACAGTGATGCGCAGAGCGCAGACCCTCTCATCCGACCTGTGGAGGGAAAACACACTTTCAAAGTCTTCTCAAAAACACTGAGCATGATCAGCCACCTTGCTTGCTGTAATGTCACATGGCTCATTCGAGGTCACCATTCCAGGCCCCCGCCACCACCTTATAGGCATAACGACTTAATCACCCACTGACAGGCAGAGTCAGTGAAGCCCCAGCGTGGCTGAATCACACCCACCTTTGGTCCTGGGCTGTCATGGATATAATCATGGCTGAGGGGAGTAAGTGGGCAAAAGCCCACATATGTCTGGATGACTGAATACATTTATTCAGCAAGTAAAGACTTTGTACTGGGGTTTTTCTCTCAACTTTGAATTAAATTCCTCTATGCTTAAAATTCAGGTCCATAGATCTCGCCTTTCA
Organism: Brienomyrus brachyistius; assembly: GCF_023856365.1. NCBI lineage: Eukaryota > Metazoa > Chordata > Actinopteri > Osteoglossiformes > Mormyridae > Brienomyrus > Brienomyrus brachyistius. The sequence goes on along the minus strand of NC_064557.1, from coordinate 4,418,701 downwards.
TGAAATTAATTGAGTTTTTTTTTCTTTTTTTAACCAAGAGATATGATTGATGTGAGTGTGAATACCCATTTATAGATCATTTAATTGTTTAATCACAAATTATTATGTAATGGTAATACAAAGTAAAATCAGAATAATATTCATGATTATGTACATTTGCATCAGAGGTAACCATAGTGAAGCTGACCCACAGAATAAAGAAAATATTGGGATGAAAATTAATCAATAAAACAACTATTACCAGTAAAGAAAATAAAATACTTGGGGCAATAGGAAACCAGAACTTTCAAATCAAACAGCTTATTTTCCGCTTCATGCATCTTATTTCGCTAGAGATGGTCTTTAAACGTCATTAAAACAAGTGTGAATTCTGAGTGTCTGGTCCACCCACCCACAATAGGGCATAATGATTAGAGTCTGTTCCATCGGCGCTGCTGAAATATATCACCCAGGGTAAAATGGGGGCGGTCTGTGGTTGGTTAATAGGAGCTGGCAGTGAACGGAGAGCTTCGTTTGGAGGCCAGTCTAGCTGCTGCCTGCCTGCACTCCACTCCTCTTTGTCAAAGTCTCACTTCTGTGCTGCTGGTCCTGTAATCCCTCTTGTTTGATTTTATCTTCTAGTTCCTGTGTTCCATCCCCCTGCTCTACCAAATCCTCTATACCTGAGTGTTCTTCCAGCACAGAATAGATGGATGTTGGTTTAGTAGATCTTTGGGTCTAGGTTTTGTTGCTCTGTTTTGGTTTCAGAGTTTGAGTTTGGTTCTACGCCTTGATTCCACGTCCATGGTTCCTATTTGGGGTATTTCAGGTTCTCTACATTACATTTTATTTATTTAGAAGGTGATTTTATCCAAAGTGAGTGTTCAGCTGCCCCATACCCTTGGGGGTTCCAGCAGTGTACTACATTATGACATTTATTTATTTAGCAAACTTTTATCCTAAGCGAAGAGAGGCCAGGGTCAGACAGTCCCTTGAGCAATTGCAGGTTAAGGGCTTTGTTCAAGGACCCAGTAGTAATATTACTTAGTCGCCCTTGGGATTTGAACCAACGGCCTTCCAATCACAAGCAGAAAGTCTGATCCCAGACAGTCACACACCCCCTGCACTGCCAACAGAGGGATGCTGGTCTTGTTTATCAAAATCATCAAGTGTAGTTGTGACAGAATACTGTCCAGAACACTGTGATCAACTATTTAGTATAACATTCACATATGAACGGGTGGTCAAGAACACTTAGTAGGGACTGACCCGATTTCATCTGCAAACAGACAGTAAGTGACGTGCCCTGTGAGGTGAACGATACCAGCTGCTCGTGCTGCTGTTGGAGTGACTGGTCAGTTGCTGGAGTGTCTGCTTGCATTAGTGGTGTTGGCTTTGGTTTAGGTAGGATTTTTTTTTTGGAAGCTGACAAGATCAATTTGTTATTTTTGTGTTTGGTTGTTGAAGGAGACACTTTGTTAAGTCAGGTTCCGGATTTATATTTTTTCTTTAGTTTCGTTTTGCTTGGTAAAAATTGTTTCATTTGTTGTTGATTGTGCAGCATCCCCAGGACAAGGTGTACACAGAAGAATACCCAGATCCAGAGAAGCAGAAGAGCCCCGATTGGGAATCAGGACCCTGGGGCCAAAGGGTGCAAATTCAATACGGAAAGCAAAACAGCACCAGAAAAACTTGACCAAAAATTCTGCTAAACCGACATCACAAGTGTGGGAATCCAGCAAACCCAGAAACGAGATGTCAGATGACTGAGCTCAGAATCAGGAGACAGACAGGACTCCATACCCAGGGAGGAGACAGCAGCCAAAAGAAGACAGAATTCATAAACTGGACTTCAGAATTAACAACCGGTGCCCACTGAGCAAAGCTCACTGATTGGCCTAAACAGAAGCTGGAGATGTGACTTCCATTCGAGAGCAAAGTCTATATAATTACAATCCCATAATCAACAAAATAACAGCACAAGGGCAGTCATTTTACATGTGAAAGCGGTACGGTAACGCTGGAGCATGGTTACCATCGTCTGCTCACTGAGATGTTAGCCTGTCACACTAAGGCTAATTTCCCAAGTTTAGGGCAACTCACAGAGACATTAAGAACAATGGGCTCCGGATAACCGACAAGGCCACACAATTAAGGTGGGTGATTTTGCTACAGAGGGACTTCCAGAGAGTGGAGGGATAGAGACGGATGAACAGGTGCCTTACAGGGACACCCTGGTGGGAAGCATTTGGCCCCCTGCAGAAGGTATGGCCTTTTTCTGAGAAAACTGCATGTCCGCAAGGCAGAAGTGAAACACCCGCTCAGCACTGATGACACATTTGAGAAATTCCTGCAGAGATCTTGCTATAACTATCTCCAGTACCTCTGCATGTCAGAACTAGTTAACTGCTGTATACCAAAATTCCTCTATGTCAGCTTTTCATTTCTTCCCATATTATATATATATATATATATATATATATATATATATATATATATATATATATATATATATATATATATATATGTCTATTTTTCTTAATAATATGAAAAATACATATCCCACTCACATTGATGCATTTTACTATTAATATCTGATAAAAATACTGGAAGTTTATAAAGATGTTTCTGAAGGTATTGATGTACTTAGTATGTATGTATGTGTTTACTTTTCGTAAACTCTAATGACATTAGTGATGCAGCTGCCAATGAGTTTAATGAATTACAAATTTATGCTGCTGAATACATCTGACGTTTGCGAATATAAATAATGCATATATCAATTCATAGAGATCATTAAATGATGTACATAAGCCAATGTGTTGTTCAAATGTTATTTTCATAATGCTGTCAAATAGCTGTCAGGCAAAAGGAACTGTGTGGATGATGATGACAAAATTCAGGCCTCCAGGTGAGGAGAGACCACTTTTCTGATGTCCTGCAGCCGCTAGCAGAGCTTACCGCACACAAGTAGCTAGTGAACTAACAATAGCTATATCAGGTGGTTTTCAAAAAATGCTGTCATTTCCCGAAAGATCGGGCACTTATTTTAAACCTTCGCTTCAAAAAATGCCACTCACTCAAGCAGTGGCAGCTGCTTTTAAAAACCACAACTGTCCAACCCTTGACATACGTCAAAATTCTCAGAAACAGTTTCAAGTGGTTTAAAAAAAATGGAAAAACTGGCCACTCAGCCAGATAATATATGGCAGAAAAGTCTGAGGAAGCAGCAGGCATTTCTGCCTCAGTCAGAAGTCTAATGTGATGATAAGTTTGGACAGAGATGAAGGAGAAGAACAGCCAAAGTTCAGCACCTGCCTGTCTCACTCTCGCGATTGACTTTTCAAACTGGTCACCTGATGTGACCCAAGTCTCCACAATTCCATAAATGGTAACTGATTGACTAGTTGTCATTGTTGACACACCACAGCACACAGTGCACAACAACGAAATGCATCCTCTGCATTTAACTCATATGTGACAATGTGACATACAGAGGGCAGCTAATTCAGCGCCCGGGGAGCAGCGCTTGGGGGCGGCACCTTGTTCAGGGAACCTCAGTGGTGCCTTGCTGGTCGGAAATATGAACCAGCAATTTTTAGAAAACAAGTGCACTTCCCTAACCATTAGGTCACCACTGCCCTCACCCCCCCCCCAAAAAAAAAAGGCTCCAATGTGATGTATTGTGTGGTAAGATGCACTAGTAGCAGTATTAAGGCCTACGAGCCACTCTCTCCACCCACTGACAAATGTCTTTCATTCTTTGAGACCTCTTCACTGAACACAGGTCCATGAAACGCCAGAATCCTGGGGTAAAATTACAGTACATAGTTAACTAGTGCCTGTGTTTGTGTTTCCAGGTTTGTGTTGAGTTATTACAATGTAATTACAACTATGTTTCATTCAGAATGACATCAGCTGGACAGGGAGAGTTGATAGATCTCTACTTTAATATTAAACATCATTCTTGATTAATGTTATTACAGGTTATTAGAGCTCACAAACTGAGGTGCCACATAAATGTAGCTTCTCTGGGAAAAATAGGAATAAATAATGCCAATCGTTTGAGCCTAAGTATAGCGATTTGGAAGTGTGGGTGGCCGTTAATGGTGAATCCTTAGCTACAATCAGCAATTAAAAAGTTCCAGGCAACGCCTGTTGCTCGTTCATTACTCCTAACCTTGTGATGTTTCTTCCAGATTATTGAATCAGGATAACGAACATCTATTTTTAAAGAGTTCTCAAAAACTGTTTTTACAGAATTTACAAAATCCTGAGGGATGCTCCACGGATGAATCGGCTTGCACTCCACTAAAATATAACCATATTACAGAAGAAGGTTTGGATAACACTAACGTAGGTTCAGAGTACAGATGTATTCTGGTAGGTATGTGATAATGTTTTTACCCCAATTTAGATATTAATCATCCACAGGCATCACTCATGGGGGGGCATTTGGGATATATCTCACAGAATTTTCAAAACAGTGGTGTTTGTCCCACCCAATATTTTCCAGGACCTGGCTTTTAAAAATGTGAATAAACTTGTCAGGATAATTCAGTTCTCATCTACCCTACTGGCTGAGGGGGACAGTCTTTTAGCTGATGAGTTCATTTGCATACAGCTAAATGAATGTATGCAGTCAATACTGAAACGGACAGGTTTCTTATACATAGGTATACATACGAGGTCATACAGGATTGTAGACACATTGACTCCACTGTAATCATCTAAATAAGAAAAAGGACTGAATTACATGAAAGGTCTCGTCTTGTTGTATTATGCGTTTCTGGTAAATGCTTTAATGACACTGCAGGATTTACGGATATATTATTTATGAATGTGTATATAAATTACTAAAAACATGGCCTTAAGCAAAGTATTATCCACTATTCTTTCCTGTTGCTACTTCCTTAGCTTTCAAGAAGTTATATTATAGCACAATATTGGAAAGCCCAGCAGCCACGTCATGCGTGTGTCATATTTCGGAAATAACGTTTGGGATAAACTGTTTAGCTCACCGGTGCTGGCCTGGCGTGCTGTTTGCTGAATTCAAAGGAACAGAAAGCAAGAAGGAGCCATTTACATCAAACACGGTGAGATTTATTTATTGCATTGCATGTTTCAGTGCTGGCTTTGATCCCCAAAATCAGTAGCTAATGCAAAAGCCAGATGCAGAAAAGTACATTAAATGGGCATCTTTAAAACTGCCCCGCTCTCGAAATACTAACTCAGCCGAAATTTGCGATCTCTGCACATTTAATTCTGTTCGCATTTTCAAAAAGCGCCCATTGCAGGCCATTTGCAGAGTGTAGCTGGGCGCCTTCTGGCCCATTCTCCTTAATCACATGTTGTCTTAAAAGTAGATCTGCTGGGGAAATTTCCAGGCTACTCAACAACAGACACTGCATTACAGAAACAGACAGAGCAGTACAACCTGAGCAAGACATACTGTATAGTACAATGTCAGGATCTCTCCATGCGAGTTATTCGCTAGAGAACCCAACTGATGCAGGAGATAATAGGTCATGTCCAGCGGTATGTTATTTTAATTATCCAATTAGTAGAAATGATACTGTTTTGCATGTGGTGTCATTCTTGCACCTTGATTGATCATTTTCCGTATAGGAGCCAGACGCCATGAGGCCAACGCTGGGACCAGCAGGTGGTAACGCGGACATGGAGTGCCGCTCATTTCGCTCCCTCCACACGTGACACATCCCTCCCCGACTGGCTCCTTCTGATTTCTTGAGCCCATTCAGGACCCAGCCCGGGGCCATTGCTTTGTAATAAGCTTCAGAAATCCTCACTCTCTTCAGCCAAGTAAACATCTATAGGGGGACCTTTCGTTACTTTTTATAACCGCTGGAATACATTAAGGGGCTGCCAAAATCAAGATATCTGAATATTTTCCCCAAGCGATGCAATCGAATAGACCTCTGTGAAAATAATGGGGTGGGGGGTCTTATGAGCAACAAAGAGGAATTTGCTAATCTAACTAATCTTACTATAACTCAATAGTAGTCTGAGTGCTACCTGTAAACAGCCGATACTGAGCTGTGTGTGCAGATTGATAATAATTCTTTATCGCCATTTGTAAGAAGTCAGAGGAGGTGGTCTGCCATTTATCCAGTCCTCCTGGAGCAGTTTATGTCATTAAAGGCCTTGCTCAAGGCGTTTAACAATGATATGATTATCCTGCCAGCCATGGTACTTGAACCAGCAACATTCTGATCACAGGCTTAACCCAAAGTTTTCTTTCAGGAGGACCACTATGCATCCAGATTTTTTTATATCTAAAGTGAAAGTTATTCTTTGCCAATGTCACAGCTTGTAGAGGACAAAGTAAAAATCACAAGTTCATCTAAACAACAGAAACGTTACATTGTATACATGCAGTAAGCGGCGTGAAACATTTGTTTCTTCTTTCCAAAAGGGACATTACTAGTAAATGGGAACAAAAAGATCCTTAGCAGTTACTAATATTACTTATATTTAACTTTTGTAAAGGTAAATTAGAGTGATGCTCATGAGTTCATTACATTGTTCATTACATTTTATTTAGCAGAACCTATGCACAATAAATCACAATTAATTAATTAAACCCTGAGACAACATGAAAGCAATAATCAAATGCAAACCGACTCAATTATCCTTACACAATAAAAATGGAAAGCATGTGAACTATGAATGGAATTTACCGCACATGGTACACTGTACATACATACTGTAATACTCTGACTGATGTGAATCAACAATTCCCAAAAGATCTTGGTTTTACGTTTCATTTTTTCCAAAGCTGAAATGCTGGAATTCTACAGATCCCTAGAGAGCCTCAGTCCATTTGATGATAAATGGAGAACTGAATGCAAGTTTCATTCACAGGTACACAACTCAACTGCTTCGATTTCATCCGCATCTTCTGCAGGAAGCCATTCTCCACTTTACATTATGACCTAAAATGTTCCTTTTACAATTAAGCGCTATTGAGCAAATAAGATTCATAAAGGCAACGGCAAGAGATGTGGAAGGAGCTGCAGACTCTAAAATGTTTGTGTGAGTGGTACCAGGCATCTGTGAGTGTCCACATGAGCCGGTTTACGGTGTTCTATTTGTGTACTAACCCAATGTTGGGAGAGTGCATTACTGTACATCATGCAACACAAATTAATTATTCAGGCAGAACTGGCATTCATTTTTAGAATAGGCGCAAACTAGCTCAACAACAAGAGTATCCATCCATCCATCCATTTTCCAAACCGCTTATCCTATTGGGTCGCGGGGGGTCCGGAGCCTATCCCGGAATCAATGGGCACGAGGCAGGGAACAACCCAGGATGGGGGGCCAGCCCATCGCAGGGCACACTCACACACCATTCACTCACACATGCACACCTATGGGCAATTCAGCAACTCCAATTAGCCTCAGCATGTTTTTGGACTGTGGGGGGAAACCGGAGTACCCGGAGGAAACCCCACGACGACACGGGGAGAACATGCAAACTCCGCACACATGTGACCCAGGCGGAGACTCGAACCCGGGTCCCAGAGGTGTGAGGCGACAGTGCTAACCACTGCACCACCATGCCGCCCCCCACAACAAGAGTAATTAACAATAATTTAAACACCAGCAAAATTTCTGGGTTTGGTACAATGATATAGCAATAAGTCAGGTTAGTCTTTGGTAGCGTGTGGTAGCGTTTGTTTTTCCCAGCGGTGAGTAATGTTATTATGAGTTTCGGTTCTGCAGCACAGCTGGGTGCTGAAACACTGAAGTCACAAGTCCAGTTCAGGACGCTGTCAATACTAATAATCTCAAGGCCAGCAGTGACACTCACAGACAGCTCCTGGGAGCCAGATTCTCACCCCCCACATCAGCACTCACTGTGGCCCAGCGCAGATAGAAGTGAGGAAGCTACTGCAGCAAGGGGGGGGGGGAGTTCCCTTAATAACTAGGGCAGCCTGCGTTATGTCCAGGGCTTTCTGGAATCGTCTGGATGGATGGATGGATGGATGGATGGATGGATGGATGGATGGATATAATGGCTTGACATCCTACACCATATACAGTATATTTTTGTATTTAGCAAACAATTTGTCCAAAACAAAGAATAAGTTCTACAAATTGTATATTGCCAGCATATAGCAGGCATGGAGCTGGCTAAGCATAAATTCAGCTAGACTGAGTTTTCAATGATTACCCAGGCACAGGTGTAAGCAGTATTGGAGCAAGAGCTATACAGAGCACTTCAAACATAGCAAGATCCTAATGGGACAATTCAGTCAAAAGACAAAGTGCAATACTAAGAGCATTCAGAGAACACAAGAGACCTGCAAGGGAACACAGAGTGGCATTGACAAATAGAGGTTTTCCTGGAACACATAGGTCTAGTGGAGTTTACTGAAGGTTGGGAAGGAACCTGTGATTTGGCAGCTCATTACTCCAGTGGGGAACCACAATTGAGAAACATGTATAGCGAAACATCTAACGTGTTATTCAGGTGGTATATTGGTTTGCAGATTGACAAGGGGGATGAAGATGGGTGCCCTTCCATTACTAGAACTAGAAACCAGCAGCCAGGATTTCACTTTGATGCAATTTCCATTAGGGAACCAGTGAGGAGAGACAAGGAGGGGAGTAACCTGAGAGTATTTAGTCTGATTGAATATCAGGCGTGCTGCTGCATTTTGAATCATTTGCAGTGGTTTGACAGCACAAGCAGGTAATCCAGACAGTAGAGAGTTGCAGTTGTCTAGATCAGTGTTTCCCTCGGGGATCCCCAGACACGAGACCCCCAGACAGTTCACGTTTTTGCTCTCTCTCAATTCCCTTGGAGTTGGGAGGAAGCAAAAACATGGAGCATCTGGGTGTCTCCAAGGACTGGATTGAGAAACACTGGTCTAGATAAGAGGTGTCTGGACTAGAAGCAGAGCTGCATATTCTGCATGTTCATAAATAAGGTGCGATCGTCATGATGTTAAGCCGGGTGAATCAGTAGACCGGGAGATACAATATAGTCAGCAAAGGACAGCTGGTCATTTATCATTGCCCTGCAGTTCCTGCAGACCTTGGTGGAAACAGCAGAAATGATCCAAGCTGATCAGTGACGTCACGGTGGATGGCTGGACTGACACAGAAGGCAAGAAGCTCAGTCTTGGTTTGAATTACTTGGAGGTGATGATTTAGCTGTTCATCCAGCCAGCGACATCAGGAAGGCGTGCAGGAAATACAAAACATATCTCTGAATCTGTGTCGAGGAACGATTAAAATAAGAGCTTCACAACTGCAGGAACAGGAGTCTGTGTCAGACCTTCCTTCACAATTTTTGATTATTTCCATGTCAATGACATGCATTAACACATGATTATTCTGTATTATATATTATGATTATCCTGACGTGATGTAAAATTCTCGCTGAAGGTAAGACAGAAAAGGACAAAAAGCAGCTCAGCAATGTTATACTAAAGAAGCAATTACATAAGCCTTAATTACAAAGTAATTACTACAATTATCACAATCATTAAATAGGTAGAAAATTACACTTAAATACTGCAATTGTCTCCTGGCAACAGAAAAGCAGTCAAGCCATATGCCTTATTCAAAAAAATACTTTCCTATCCTAACTGATAAACGTTAATATATATATGTGTGTGTGTATCCAGTATATATATATATATATATATATATATATATATATATATATATATATATATAGTCCTGTTGTTTTTATAGTCAGTTTTGTGGTCAGAATGTATGTCAACTGGGCAACGTTTGTCCAGTGGAGTATGGTTTAAGAACCAATGCTGCATTGTGGATTTTTCTTTTAGATCATTATCCTTTTCTTAGGAATAAATATCCAACCATTCTTTTTTTCATAACCACTTAAGGTTATGAACCAGATAAGGGTCACAATGAGTGTTCAGCCTGTTCCACAACAGGACTCCAGGCTGGGTGAGACGTAGGCTGGACATTGAATATCTCATTAAATTAATTCACTCATGTAAGTAATAAACTGCTTCCAATAGTCTGAACACAAACACATCTGAAATGTGTAAATCAGTCTTTTTAAGCGCCCAGTGTATTCAGTTAAAACAAAGGAATGTTAATATAATTGAACTTCTACCCTGCTTAAAAACCTAAGGCTGCATCAGCTGTTAGCTGTGATTAGCATTTATAATTGCAATAGTTTAACAAAATGTTTCTATTTGTGTTAGATTGAAGGCCACGAAAATGGTGTTCTCTGTAGTCGGGGGCCACGGGCTTTTTCAGCAGTTAAACATGGGTTTAATTGTGTGTGAGTATTAGAATACTTCTGGGGAAGGCTATTGAGGACTGTTCACGCATAAGTAGAATTAGTAGGAGGACAAATACAGCGCAATAAATGAGGGGGAAAATGGCCATTTAGCAAACCTGTAGTTTATCTTCTTCACGTTGGTACTTTGCCTTCCCTGGTCTTTGCTTGCTTTAGGAGGTCAGGCCAGGTCACTAGAGGTGAAGAAGGAAGATCACACCAGTCTGCATTCAAGAAGAACAGGGAGACGTTGGAACCAATCTGCAATAATCTCTTAATAACCTTGTAGTCCTTTATTTATTTACTGTGAAGGAAACTATGCAACACCTTATAGATTTATCTGGGGGGAGGGGGGGGCGTGACCTCCATAGGAGAACTGGTGAAGTTGGAGTTTCCAGGAAGATTTTCCTTCCAAGTTATTAAACAAGCCCAACACCCCCAGGACAGCCTACAATATGATAAAATGAATTTTTGGAGAAAAACAAGATAGCATGTTTGCACAGAAAGCCCTAGTGGTGCTCTGTCAAATTACTCTGGATGAGGATCCAGCTACCTTTAGCAGTGTGAAATCCTTTATTGAAATTACCTATTACTATCCGACTACTACTGTAGTCATGTCCAAAAAAATGTGGGCCATCACTTTTAATCAGAGTACTGGTCACAGAATTCAATTGTCATGCTAATCTGGAAATGCAGATGTGACCCTGGCGCTGTGTCCTTGTGACCAGCTGTTTCCTCGAGAGGGTTTCCAGCCCCCAAGGAGGATGTGGACAGTCTGGGGCCTGTACATGTTATAATGGCCGATAATCTGTGAACAGGGGACATATTAAGTGAAGAAAATGCAGTTGGTGTTTCTTCTTAGCCATTCGTCAGATTTCGTTGGAATTCACTAGACTTTACAACATTGTCCAAATAACTGATGTTTTGTTTGTTTTGGACTTCGAAATTCCATCATACTGTAACAAGCTGTTAAGTAACTTAGAACAAGTAGCTTGCCATTAGAGAAATGGGCCTAAAGACTGGAGGTTGCAGTCCCAGGAGTGTGAAACGCTATGGAATGTTTAGTGTATTATACACAAAGCTAACAGAAGATGGAACTTGGGGATTCCACAGGGAACGATGACTGATGCTGTACCATCACCAGAATGAAGTCCAGCTGGCCCCGACTGGCCTAATTACTTTGTAAAGGATGGTGAGTCGGGGGGAATTTTAGGTTGCGGAGATGATGGGAATATACAGGAGCGAGTCAGCCACTCTCTTTGGCCACTGATTGTTTGATTAGGTTCTAGAAAACAGACAGCTGTGCTACATTGCATGCTATTAATTTTTATCTATCCTCCCATGTTCAATAAATGTAATGAAGTTGACAAGGAATCAAGGTATGGCACAGGCAGGAAAAGGCGACAATCCACTTATGGCTCCAAGAAACGTGATTCATTTAACAAAATACAAAAAAAAACACAAGGGGTCAGAACTAAACTTGAATAAATTAAAATAAATGCAATAAGCTATCATATAAAAGGAAATGGGCAACATTAGGCCCAGAACTAGAAGAAACCACAGCGGCATTAGAACAAACCTTACAGCACAGAGTAACATCGAACAACTGAGAACAATGCAGGTCAGGCACTTGCATACTGATAGAAAATTAGGACAAACAAGGAGCAGGTGTAGGACATGATCAATTAACTAATCAAGACAGGGCGCAGGACAACAAGAAACAGAATATAACGATTAACAACCACTGGCAAGGAAATGGGCAACAGGTGAAACTAATAATTAACACATACAGAATCTAGGGAGCTTAATACCAAAAACTAGGAACATTAGCTACATGCTGGGAATTAAACACTAGGAATAGAACACAAGGAGAATTAGAACCAGAATGGAAGAAAACAGAACACAAGCAGGGAAAACCCAGGACCAGAAAACTAATAGAAAATAAACACTAGGAAACAAAAACAGAAATAAACAGATGAGAGTGGTGGCTGGCCAGCCTTGAGCCCAGGGTCAGAGGGTAACACTCTACACTACACGCTTAACCTACTGAGCCATGCAGCAGTTTGGGGAAGGGGGGAGCACAAGAGGGCTGAAAGACCAGAGACAGGGGGGAGGACAGGATGGTCAGGTCAGCAACACCTGCTGGCCAAACGGGGAGGAGAAACAAAGGGCAGGGTAGGACCGGAGCTGGCCCTGAAAGAACCAGAACACTTAACGGTTCTTAGGCCCTGAACAGATATGTTACCTGGTTTCTTTGTTTGTTTAACATTTACTTATTTAGGTCTGTTTGTTTGTTTGTTTACATTGCTTTTTTGTTAACTATTGAAAGGCAGCACAGGTTCTGTAATCTATATCCCTGGTCTCTATAAATTGACGACCACACCACCTGTCAAAGGGAACAACGGAACAAACACCTGAGAATGCACTCATTGTACGGCAGATTTTTGCAGAGCGGAAAAACACACATAAGAGAATTTTAGGGCAAATATTCTACCTTTGTGGCAGGGAAATCATAACTCAAATACTCATATCTGTGTCATGTTCCTGCTGTGTATCATTTCTTAATAACAGGGATAAATAAGTAACTAAAAACAAATACTGTAAACCAGATGTTATCTCTACAGCCAGATATGTCTCTGTCCCCAATGTGCCCTATATAAGTATTGATGTATGTGTACAGTCTCTGTTTCTACATCACTGTGCAAAGGTCTTTGTGCCTGTATTTGTTTTCCTGACAAATGTTCAGTACTCTTGCTTGTCTGGCCCAGTGTGCACAGCTTAATTCGACCCTTGGTCTGCTGAGGAAGGTTCTGGGTTGTTTTCAAGGCGAAGGGAGTCTCTCTTCTGTATTGTTTGCTGGGTATAGTGACAACAGCCCAGCATCTCAGTGACCCCCCCCGACCACACACACACACACTCTCTCTATTAGACCCCCAGAAGTCTTTGGAAACCTCTATAACCCGGGGCATGGCCCCATGTCACAAGATGTGACCTCCGTGTTTAATTTGACCCGTTGGCACGTTTCCAGTCTGGAGGCTTTCGTCTCCTTATAGAGAGAGAAATTACACACTGTAATCTAACTTGTCACTGATATGCTCGCATATGCTTTAATTATTTTATATTGAATACTGTCACAAGTAGAAGTTTACATGATATCTGGTCCCCGATAATAATAATACACTGAATGTATTTATTGCTTTTCCAGAACCCAAAAACACCATAGATGCCAGGTGATTTCTGTTCACCAGAGCAATTTATACATCATCTTTAAGCATTAAGGGAACTCGTACAGCAGAATTCAGACTGTGCCAGCTGCTCTGTAACCTATGCATAAGCAAGCTGTACACTGCAGCAAAACAGAGTATTATCTGAGCTCCCTAGATCCTGAGTGATGATTAACAATAATGCAGGGCTCAGGTACTTATTGAGGTCATAAAGAACGCAGGATCCATAGCCTAACATCTGTTTCAGTAGCTGTATGTTCAGAAACTGGCAGAAGTATAACTCACTGTGTGATTGGTAGCTCAGGCAACTGAGACGAAGAGCCTGGGCATCAATCCAGGGTTGTTTCTGTGGCGGTTGGCTGGAGTGATCTAACTCCACTTATTGCTTTGTATTGTTATTTAAAGCAAAAGCTGTTAATCATGGGGTTATCAGGGATGGGGAAAACCCTATCATCTTCATCTACAGCTTCCAGGATAGGCTCCAGACCCGACACCAACCAGGGTAGGACGTGCAGGGATAGAATATGCATGGATGGATGGATGGATGGATGGATGGATGGATGGATGGATGGATGGATGGATGGATGGATGGATGGATGGATGGATGGATGGATGGATGGATGGATGGATGGATCTTTATTTTTAGCTTCTGGGACAGACTCTGGACCCCACGCCACCCTGAGTAGGACAGGCAGGGATAGAATATGCATGGATGGATGGATGGATGGATGGATGGATCTTTATTTTCACTAATCTAACTGAAATTTAGCATTTTTGTCAATTATGAATACAACCAACAAACTACAGAAGCAGTGAGGTAACTATAAAGTTCCACTTTAACTTGCTTATATTTAAAATGTATTGTCTTATTTAATATGTTAATAAAGAAGAACATTTATTATTATACCACAAATTTGTTTACGTGCCTTCAAAATTTAAAGACTATCTTGGTAGAAGTATGGACCAAAATCCCACCTGGCCAATGTGAGAGATTCTTCTTTATACAGGACGTGTCTTGAAACTGTCATTGCGAACAAAGGCTTCTCCACCAAGCAATTTCAGCTCGTCTGCCCAATACTCTTTCCCTGTGTCATTTTACTTTATTGCACATAGAATGCCTACACAAAATCATACCTTGTTTAAATAGCCACTTTTTTCATCAAACAGCCAGACATCAAGATCCATTACAAACATCTTTTCCATCTTATTTAGACCTTTTGCAACATTCAGGCCAAGAGTTATGAAAATTCAAAAAGGAAAAAAGAGAGACTGCGCTGTAATAGTGATCAGTCCCCCTATTAATACTTAGTATAGCCATACTTTCCTTTTCAGCTTTCAGAAGAAAGAGTACCAATTTTACCCTTTGCTTGTCACTGGGGCTGTACTATCAATGGTTTGTCAGTTGCACCCTAGCTGTAGGTACTTGTACCTTTTAAGAACTGTACTATGAGAAACATTTTTGAATATTTGGGGGTACATTAATTTTTGTTGTTAATGTTGTACCTCAGAGTCAATTTCTGTACCTTAAATTAGACTAAAAGGTACATTTTTCTATAGTTAGGGTATAATTGGCAGCCCCTTAATTAAGGGTTCAGCCCCAGTGACAAAGTACAAACTGCTACCCTTTTGTTCTGACAGTGTACAGCCAGCAGTTTATTTGGCTACAGCTGTACCAACTTTATACATGTAGATTTGGGAATATTATTTTATTGCTAAATATTACACCCTGATTTCCTTGGAGTCAGGATGGCCATACTTTCTTATATTGTGTCATCTAGATAGTCAATTATATTTAATTTTATGAGATGAACATTTTCCTGGTTCTTTCTAGACAGTCCATAATCTGCTGTATCAGCCAGTTATGTTGATGAGGAACATTACGGCTTGCTGTGGTTCTGTCTTGCAGTAAGGAATGTCAGGCCTGAGTTTATGAGTCACGTGAGCTGTCTCTGGTCATGCGTGGGTGTAAGAAGACGTGTCTAGTTTCCATTTCAGCAAACATGTTACAACATCGATGCCTCATCGCACAGGAATCACAATCGATAGTGTGAGAGGTTACACATAGATGGGACCAAATTATCGGTGCATTTGGGGTTTTTTTTGGATAAAGCTGATGAAAACTGAAGAAAACAGAATATGGTGAAGGGTTCGATAAAACTATTTATTTTTTTACTAATTCGTTTTTAACGCAAAATGAGAGCTGACATTCTAGCAAAACTGAAAACTATGCATAAATCATGTCATGACTGTCACCCGTGACAGATTCCTAAACTAAACTGGAATATTTTACGTGGAATCTGACAACAGAAAACATGACATGAATACAAAGTAAAGGAAAACAAACTCGCTGTGCTTGTTTCTCTTTTAATCACATTGTCTTTATCTTGTGCTTCTTTGTGTAAACTCCACATTTCCGCATTCATTTTTCCTCATTGTTCTATTCTTGATACTGTAAAATTAGACTTAGAATCATTCTTTGTTTTCTTTGTTCCTTCCTGCTATTTATCGTACAGTCGGTTGAATGAATGTGTATGAATTTGCTTATGGATGCATATCCATCCATCCATCCATCCATCCTTCCACCTTCTTACTGTTTATCCAGTAGGTTGCAGGGTACAGTAATATTCCACAGTAAATATGCATCTAATATTTTCACCCTGTATCAAGTCTTCTATATGTGGAACTAAAATTACCTAAAAACAGCAACACTTTACTTAAAGCTGTAGTCTATAAAGCACTATAGATACCTTCATAATGCATTATGATGATCGATATATGAATTACAGATGCTTCATACTGCATTATGAAGGTATCTATAGTGCTGGATTTCCCAGCATTTTTCATTTGACAGCCCACTATCACAATTTGAACACAGCCCACAATACATGTAACCACGCATGTTATTAGCAACATAGACACAAATGCCAGTGAGCAACATATCAAATCTAAATACAAATGTCAACTTTCGTTGTATATTTGCAATGCTGTGGTAAAAATGCTGTTTTGTTTTTTCATGAACATGCTCACTCACCTAATGAGAGAGTTGCTGTTCTATCCTAAATGCCAAATATTCATTGCTGTACATATATTTTCTCCTAATCTTTTGTTTGTTTTAATGTCTCCAGTTTTCTTGCAGTATCAAGAGGGAATCCATGGGAAGCTAATTCTGCAAGATCTTCATCCTTTGTGCTAGATTTCAGGGTTAATTGCCGTGTGTGTGTGAGTGTGTGTGCCCTGCGATGAACGGCAGCCTGTCTGGGGTGTGTCCGCTGAGACCTGGGATAGACAGAGCTCTCTGCTGCAAACCCCACCAGGAGAAGATGCGTCGGCACAGGAAATTGCAGTTTCTGAAATTAATCGCATTGTTCATTCATCCATCCATGCATCAATCCATGCATCAATCCATCCATCTATCCATCCATCCATCCATCCACCCATCTTCCAACTGATTATCTCGCTTTGGGTCACAGGTATATACATGTTGCATATACAACATTGTCTTAGTGCTAATTCAAAATGGTAAGTAATGTTTTGTGTATATATATATATATATATATATAGATAAAATATATATAAAATATATAAAATATATATAGATAGAACGCGATTTTGGTGAATACTTGTACTTTTTGTTGCTGAGGTGATAATTTCAGCATTATTGATGGCTCTAAGAGAAAACTACATATTCTGGTGCTCTGTTAAGCAGAAAACCCTGCACATTTCAATAACCATCAAAATGAAATACTGCACACTTCAGAAAATGATCATGTGCACCAGCCCATGGATGGAAAGCTCCCAAGAAAAAATGAGCAGGGTAAAATGGTGACATACAGGTGGGCGTGGTGCATGGGCAGGCTGACACCTCCCACGGCACAGCCAAATGGACACGATGCCCTCGTCCAGGAATAACCTGTAGGGGGCAGGTGTGTGAAAACAAGGGAAAACAGATATCTTCTGAAGTGGAGAATTTCACCCTCTGGATGGTCCCTCACCATACATTCAGTACCCACCCATGTGCTATTATTATTATAAAAAACAATAATAATAATGTAGTCTGTAGCTATGAGCTTATAAGCTTTATATTTAGGAAGCAGGTGGGATATAATTAAGTTAAATACAGTAGCGTTTAAAAAAAATAAAAATAGAACAGCTCCAAAAATACTCTCAGCACGTGTTTAATCATGATGAGGGATTTACAGAAGGAAGAGAGATCTTACAGCTACAGTCCAAAGAGAAAGAAATTTAATGACTCATAAGACAGGTATTACATCGACTGAAAAAAGTTCCCGGTGAAAATGCCGAGTGAACACTCAGAGAAAAGCAGCTAACAAGGCCTTAACTAAACATTCCACTTTCAAACAAAAGTGACTCAGTATCAGTATCACTCAGTATCAGAGATTGACCCTCCCCACTGCCGAAGGCCATCCAGATCTACACTAACTGCTTCAGCCTACTGCTGTGTTTCTACCTCATTTGGCTTAATTTGGCTCCTGTCATTGTGGCACTTGCACAATTACACAAAGGATAAATAAATGACAGCCAGTGAGTCTCTTCCAGGCAAAGGAACCTGAGCTGATGTGTACGGATCAGGTCACTTTCTTCAAAGGAAATTTGTCCATCGCTTGATTGGGCCTCTCTCAATCAAATCTTAACTTGCACACTACTGTAGATGGGCTGAAGAGTAAAAAATCCAATTATATGCAGTGGAATATTAAGGGAGTCTGTTTATGTGCCTGAGTTTGTCACCCCCCCCCCCCCCCATTCTTCACTTCCAACACCCTACTCAGCCTCACACAGATGAACTGAAGGCAACTGAAGGCATCATATATATATAAGAAAATCCAACACAAAGGATGAAGGTCTTCCAGCAGAATTAGCTTCCCATAGATTCTCTCTTGATACTGCTAGACAACTGGAATTCCTTTGATACTGCATCATCAATTCTTGCATTCCAGAGGGCCTTCTAAAGTACAGAAAGATCACTATGTGCGGAAGAGATGCGCATACACGCTGCAGATGATAAACTCCCTATATCCAATACTGTCTCGTGTTGCCTTCTTCAGGAAATCCCTCAGCATTAATTATGTATGTCCGTGGTGGTTTTTGCCAGGAAGAAAATAATAATCATCTTGCAGAGTCAGGCCTGTGATGACTTGCACAGCTATGCCGGTTGCCCTGAAATGTTTGGATTTCCCAAGTCATTAATTAGGCTAATCCCATTAGAAAGTCAAGCTAACCCCTAGTTTGAATCTCTGAGGCTCCGGGGTTCAGTAGTAGAATGTAGAGACTGCACCACTGTCTTGAAAACAGAACTGAAGGAAGTTAGGATTCAAATCTCAGAATTGCTCTTGGCTGATGGGGAATCCTGTCAACCAGTGTGTTTTCAGCCCTGTGTTACCAGAACGTAACACCAGAAGCCATAAGGATTAAGAAGCGGCAGTGTGGGAGATAACAGCTGCAACTAGTATATTGGTAGTAGACGTGCCATTGGGATTTCAGATGTGGCAAGGAATCTGACAATCGAGCACTTCAGAGGTGCCTCACAATGTGCAAGAAAAGTTCCCTTCAGAGAAGAAATCATGGAAGTCTCATAAGTTGTTGAATATAATGCATTTCCCTGTCTGAATATGGAAAGATCTGTCACTGGTAAAGTCTAGCACCATTCTTCACCCAACAGGTGTAGAAACTTCATCAAAATTTTAAACAGTGTTGCTCGATTTTTTTTTTTAAGTACAGGATCATTGTACAATAATGATACTTCTAGTGTTTTGTTTCTTATGCTACCAGGTGAATTTTTAATGGACATAAAGCAGGTGCATGTTGAATGGACATAAGGCAGGTGCATGTTTAATGGACATAAGGCAGGTGCATGTTTAATGGACATAAGGCAGGTGCATGTTGAATGGACATAAGGCAGGTGCATGTTGAATGGACATAAGGCAGGTGCATGTTGAATGGGCATAAGGCAGTCATGTCTTCAGCTCTGCCAGCTGCAATCAAACATCCAGGTTGTCAGCAGCATGGAAGTCAGACACATGCGACTGTCTTGCTCCTCCCATCTATTTAGTGACAGATGGATTAATGGATGAAATGGAGCATTGGAGATAGTAAGTGGGGCCTGGCGGGCTGATAAGTTAATCTCCATTGGAAAGGGGCCATTTTCCGATGGAATGTTAGGGGAAAGCGCAATAATTAATTGGCTGACAATTCCCTATGAGAGCAGATTCACTGGCGCGTCACCCGTCCGCTCTCTATCCAGCTGCCTACGGTGAAGACGGCCTCTGAGATGAGCGAACACGGGGCACAGACAGTGATGGATCGTACAGCTTTATCGAGGTGGCCATTAGTGTATTTAACGTGCTGTGTGCAGGCTATAATATAGGGGTCTTAAATTTATTTATAGGGAGATGGGGTAGAGGCAGGGGGAGCTGGGGAGAGGCGGGGGGAGGTGGGTTACAGTTTGTGCTGGTTTTGAATTCTCTACCTCATCTCAGTCTCAGTATATTAGTCAAATTTGACTGTAAGCGTGGGTTCCTCAACGCCTCATTTGCAATTCCATAATGGTTATGCATTTTATGGAAAAAACACACACAAGATGTCAACTCCATCACATGCCCAAGCAGTACCTGCAAGCCTCAATACTACCACACTTTGCAAATTTTGACACAATATGACTGGGGATATACTTCACTTTTTACTTATATGACTTTCTAGGGATGCACAACAATTGTGACTCACATACGTTTGAGGAAATAAAATAGTAATTAAAAAATATGTGAGAGATATATGTATATATTTATTTTTCATCTCAATTATTTTACTTCAATTATTTTGTTCATATTTTTAATGAAACATTAAAAGGATAAGCAAAGACTTTTTTCACAGCCCATTTCACTCTTATTTGCCTAAAGTGCCAAAAAGTTGTGGGGGACTGTAGCCTCACTTACCTTTGTCATATGATCTATGTCATAATCATATAAAATTATTTATAGAATATTTCAGGAATTTAAATTTTTAGAATAGAAACCAGCTATATACTTAATTCCACTATATATACTTTTTAATACAGTAAATGAAAGCCTTTTTAATGAAGGCAATCAGATTAATGACAGAGTTATTAAATCCATACATTTATGCATGCATTTTAGCTTTGAACGTCACACAATAGATGGGAAGGAGAGGCATTAATGCAAACTAAATTCTGTCTGGTCAGTGTAGAGCAGGAAATGAAGCTATACAGTATCGTGGTGTTTGGGAAAGAAGTCAATCGATGCTTTTGGCCGACGGTGGCCGATGTCCTGAATCAGTGCGAAAGAATGTGAAATACGTTTGATTTCTGAGAGATGGTGGGGCGTGTCCGCTTCTCAAGGGACTAAAGCACTGATTACTTGTACTTAATGTGTATAAGCTGGTGTGCTTTATTTTTATTTCGAGGAGGCCACCAAACACACAATGAAAATCAAGCCGCCTCGGTAAGCTTTCCCTGCTCGACGACCACCGTTTGGGTTTCAGTGTGTGCTGTCCAGACATTGAATGTGTGTGGTGATGTATCTGACTGTGTGTGGTGTAGGGGGTGAGTATGACTGTTGAGGAACTAAGATGAATTTAAAATTGACGGGGGAAGCGTAGGGGAGCGCTGCTTGTGAACAGCTCTCCTCCACATCATCCCCCCCCCCCCATCAAGACCCTCAATGTATATGGGGTGAGTAAGATTTAAGAGCGGCAGCAGCGCAGAGGCTGTACAGAGTTTATAGAGCCCGTCATGGTAAAGCAATCATGTTTGGCACAGCAGGGCATTCAGACCATGATTCTGCTAAAGCTGCTGGACAGGACAAAAGTAAAAAAAAATGTGTGCTGTCCATTCTTTTACTCTATAGACCAGGGGTGGGCAATCCTATCCAGAAAGGGCGGCTGTGTGTGCAGGTTTTCACTGCAGCTTCCTAAATGGGTTACTAACCAATGGACTGATTGGCTGAAGAGGCCTTACACTTGAGTTTGAACAGATGATGTAAAGGGGATCCCGAACACCTCCACCAAAAACCACACTGGCCGTTTATGGATAAGATTGCCCAAAGCTGCTCTAAACTAAAGGATCCCTCCCCCCCAGAGGGCCTGTTCAGCCACTGACCTAACCAGAAATAGTTTTGCTTTTTTATGAAATATGCATCTAGAAGTCATTACAAGCCAATTTGCTAATTTCCACAAACATGACGCTGTAAAATCCATATTAGATAATAAGCCACATTTTATCCTATGAAAAGTTTTTATTTTTAATGGAAGCATACAAAACACATTAAAGCTATAAAACACTACTTCCACAGTGTGGCCTTAGTTGAATTGTTTATATAGTGAAGTTATTCCTTATATAGTAGATATTACTGTACAGTGTATATGTGATGGCAATGATGCTAATACATCATTACCAAATGATTCCTGTGATTTATCTTCTCATCTTTAGCCGCCTTTTCTTGTGAGGCTAACCATAGTGGTACAGTATGTAGAGGAGGTCTCCATGCCTACACACTCCAAGGGATCCAAGACAGCAAGAGATAACATGTCCTCACTCTTCCCTGAGTGTGACCCGTGAGGAGGCCCTTCCTTCGGTGGGTCCGGTGAGGAGGCCCTTCCTTCAGTGTGACCCGTGAGGAGGGCCTTCGCTCGGTGTGACCCGTGAGGAGGGCCATTCTTCAGTGGAACCCGTGAGGAGGCCCTTCCTTCGGTGGGTCCGGTGAGGAGGCCCTTCCTTCAGTGTGACCCGTGAGGAGGGCCTTCGCTCGGTGTGACCCGTGAGGAGGGCCATTCTTCAGTGGAACCCGTGAGGAGGCCCTTCCTTCAGTGGGACCCATGAGGAGGCCCTTCCCTCAGTGTGAACCATGAAGAGGTTCTTCTCTCGGTGTGACCCGTGAGGAGGGTCTTTGCTTGGTGGGACCTGTGAGGAGGCCCTTCCCTCAGTGGGACCTGTGAGGAGGGCCTTCGCTCGGTGTGACTCGTGAGGCGGGCCTTCTCTCGGTGTGACCCGTGAGGAGGGTCTTTGCTTGGTGGGACCCATGAGGAGGCCCTTCCCTCAGTGTGAACCATGAAGAGGTTCTTCCCTCAGTGTGACCCGTGAGGAGGGCCTTCTCTCGGTGTGACCCGTGAGGAGGGCCATTCTTCAGTGGAACCCGTGAGGAGGCCCTTCCTTCGGTGGGTCCGGTGAGGAGGCCCTTCCTTCAGTGGGACCCATGAGGAGGCCCTTCCCTCAGTGTGAACCATGAAGAGGTTCTTCCCTCAGTGTGACCCGTGAGGAGGGCCTTCGCTCGGTGTGACTCGTGAGGAGGGTCTTTGCTTGGTGGGACCTGTGAGGAGGGTCTTTGCTTGGTGGGACCTGTGAGGAGGCCCTTCACTTGGTGGGACCTGTGAGGAGGCCCTTCGCTTGGTGGGACCTGTGAGGAGGCCCTTCCCTCAGTGGGACCTGTGAGGAGGGTCTTTGCTTGGTGGGACCTGTGAGGAGGCCCTTCCCTCAGTGGGACCTGTGAGGAGGCCCTTCACTTGGTGGGACCCATAAGGAGGCCCTTCGCTTGGTGGGACCCATAAGGAGGCCCTTCCCTCAATGTGACCCGTGAGGAGGCCCTTCCCTCAGTGTTACCCGAAAGGAGGACCATCACTTAGTGGGAACAGTGAGGAGGGCTTTCGCTCAGTGGGATCCATGCAGATCTCCAAATTCACCCTGTCATGGAGAGGGAACCCAGAAACCCTGCAGAGAGACCTTCTTATTTTTGGCCATTACCCAGAGCTTATGGCCATAGGTGAGAATAGGGACATTGACTGACAGGTGAACTGCAAGTTTTGTCTGACAACTTCACTGTCACTTCACCACCTCAGACCTCCTGAATGCCCTCAAAACTACAGCTTACAGATCCACCTGTCAATCTCCCTCTTACCATCATTATGAAGACCCCAATGCACATAAACCCTTTTTAAGGGTAAACTCTCCCCCCTCACCTGAAAAGTGAAACACACTCTTTCCTGAGAGATCACGCCTTAGATTTTGAGGTGCTGATTCTCGTCCCAACATGGTGAGGCTAATTGGACTTGCTAGATTGCCTGTAGGAGTGCATGTGTGAGTGAATGGTGTGTGAGTGTGCCCTGCGAAGGGATGGCCCCCCAACCTGGGTTGTTCCCTGCCTCATGCCCATTGCTTCCGGGATGGGTTCCGGACCCCCCACGACCCAGTAGGACACTCCAGTGTGTGCTGGAGGTCCTGATAGTATGACGCCAAACACAGGCCATCTTCTACAAATAACAGGGACAATACTTTTAGCCCCCATACTGGATTCCCTTCCAGCCATGGTTGAACCTTGATATTTTGTCAATGAAAATCACAAACAGGAGGGGAGACAAGACCCACCTTTGGTAGAGGCCAACAGCCACTCTGAAAGGCTTTTATTATGTGCTAAGGATACAGTCATGACTCTTACGGCATTCATACAGGGACAGAATAGCATAACCAGTCAAAGGGAGGCAGAGAAGTGTGATCTCTCATTTCTAAAAGCAGGGACCACCACCCTGGCTTGCCTAACACTATAGAGATGTGTCAGTCACTTCCTAAAAGCAGGGACCACCACCCTGGCTTGCCTAACACTATAGAGATGTGTCAGTCATTTCCTAAAAGCAGGGACCACCACACTGGCTTCCCTAACACTATAGAGATGTGTCAGTCATTTCCTAAAAGCAGGGACCACCACACTGGCTTACCTAACACTATAAAGATGTGTCAGTCACTTCCTAAAAGCAGGGACCACCACCCTGGCTTGCCTAACACTATAGAGATGTGTCAGTCACTTCCTAAAAGCAGGGACCACCACCCTGGCTTGCCTAACACTATAGAGATGTGTCAGTCACTTCCTAAAAGCAGGGACCACCACCCTGGCTTGCCTAACACTATAGAGATGTGTCAGTCACTTCCTAAAAGCAGGGACCACCACACTGGCTTGCCTAACACTATAGAGATGTGTCAGCCACTTGACCTCAAAAACCTCTAGTGCTTCCTTCTATTTATGCATCAATAAAATACAATCCTTCTATCCCAGGCATGGTGTTATTGATTTTATTTCTGCTAGTACAGTCGTTCCCCCCATATTCGCGGGTGATGTGTCCCAAGACCCACCCCGGCTAGCTGAAACCATGGATAGTAGCGAAGCATCCATGAACGCCATACATAATGTGATTTTGTGTATTTACGTATGATAATTAATAACACATGTCTACAATATATATATATATTTAGTTGCCAAGCTTTTTTGAATGGATTTAGGGTATTTTGAGGGTGTTGAATTTAAAAATAACATTACTTTTGCTGAACTGGTTCTAGTTTTTGAGATAACAGACATCCATGAAAATAATGCATTCCCCCAATGCGACTTGTGTGTGATAACAAATGCAATAGTTTCTGCTCTGTCTTTTGACTCTTTAACAGTGTCTTAGGTAATGGAATGAATGATGAAGCTTTGAAGGAGAGTCTGAAAATAGAATTAGAGTTAAATTCACATGTGTGTGTTTGCATGTTCATTTTTTGTTACTTTGGTGGTGATTATTACCCAGATCAAATCTGCCAAGTCCTTCCAAGTCCTTCCTTCCATCATGGGACACCTGTCTATTCTACACTATTTAGCCAGAAATGGTTGAAATGCTTATGATAGGGCCATGAAAAAAATGTAGTTTGGTTAGAAGAAGGGGATCCATTTGAGCTCAACAAAAGAAGATGTCCCTGGGTTTTTTTTTTAATCTATTTTGACTTCACCAAGTTGACATATTTCACAATAGAGGGCCAGACTTCCAATGCTTGTTCGACAGCTGGCAAATTTTCAAGCCACCGATGGCCACAGAAATGTAGAGGGAATCTTCAGGATGATGTTGCAGCTGTGAAGTACTCTCTTCTGGCTGGTGCAGGATGGAAAAGAAAATGTAATGCTTTGAGCACTTTCTCCACCATCCACACCATCCAGGGTTATCCCCCTGCCTTGTGGGTGTCCAGGGTTATCCCCCTACCTTGTGGGATAGGCTCTTGACCCCCACTCACAATCCTATACTAGATACTCTTGTATGTCGTTCTGTTTTTCATTCGACCAGATAGTAAACTATTAATGGCCCAGTGTGAGTGGTAGCTAAGGAGCTTAGCATTTGTTTTTAGTACAAGTTTCACCAGGTCAGTGAACTGCATGAAAGGAGACAGGAATTGGTACATGAACAAAACTAGAAACCTACTCTGACTAGTATTAGCAATTTAATATGTACGTATGATCCCCATGAAATGTCATCAGGAAAGAATATTGTATTTAGGTAGATGCATAGTCAACTGCGCTTTGAGAGTTGTGCATTCTGTATGTATACAGTGAACATTAAAGATGTTGACTGTTAAGATTGGTCACATCTTGGAGCACTGACTCATGAAAATGGGAAATAGTTATTCAGATAATAATAATTATCATTCAGAAGCAGGACATGACAGTAACGACCCCCTATGGATAGTCACACATAAGCCTCAAATGCATGGAGCTAAATTACTTGATATTCACTATTAATGGCATGGAAGTAGCATGCTCAGAAAGAGCAGTTATGAAGGCTACTGACTTTCAGCACTTAGATTGCTCACATTTTGCTTTATACTTGCATTTATCTTCTGCACACACTTTCTGCAGTGCTCTGCTGATCAGTGGTCACATAAGTAATGCCACTGTAACACAGTACAATCGCAGTGTGGTTTAAGGCAGTGGGCTCCCTTCGTTGGAACAGATCTGGAACACTGTGGCTTTAGCACAAGCTGGTCTGGTTAATTAGCCAGTTACCACAATTACTTTAATATTTTAGGTGATTTTACATACATTGTCTAGCGCTGACTTGAACATACTACATTTTGTTTTTCTGGTTGGATAGTTTCCATTTGCAGGGGTGTGTTTTTCAATCATTGTGATTATAAGAGGGCTGACAGCATCTCTGTTCAGACAGGAATAAAAGTCCTTGTACTCAAATCTTGGTGTTATATTTTCACACTTTCTAGATGAATTTTGAGAGAAAAAAAAAGTTTTAAAGATGGCTGTTATTGAGCTTTTCTGTTTACACGCTGGATTGATTTCCCATAAGTGCTTAGGCAACGTAGGCTTGTGAGCCTGGAGCCCATTCCAGTGCGGACACTCACTACTGCGACTTCGAAAAGAGAGAAATGCAACTCAGCCGTAAGCGCCAATGCAGGAGGAATATGCAATGACCACCTACACACAGCCGGGGGTGGCAACCAAAGGCCCTGGTGCTGCTGACTGACTCATCATGACAGCCCAGCTAACATATGGACTCAGCTCTGCAAGCGCTCCCATGATGTTTGAGGTGTGGCCTGCTAGTACCATGTCAGGTAGGGGCTCCACACCATTAAAGATTCTATTAAAGAGGCGCCCGGCAGCAGCAGGAAGAGCCTGTTGAATTAGTCCCAATGAGTTTTAATTGCTTCGGAAAAAATATCTATATGGATTGACTGCTAAAATGGTTAACTTCTCTGTAGAAAAAATATCAAAATATAAAAATGCTTTTTAGCAAAGTAATCATATTGAGGACAGTTAAGCAGTGGGAATATGGATTGATGGATTGTTAGAAGTATGCTGCCCCCCCCCCCCCCACCCCATCCCCACCTCCTGCCGAAGTAAGTCTGAGAGCCAAGATGATGTAACGTTATTTGGGAGGAAATTGTCTCTCTGGCCTAGTGGCTGTCAGGGGAGGGACAGCCATTTTTCCCCCCATTATTTCTCCTGTGAGTCAGAAATCAGTTTTCACTCTTCTAGCTATCGACGGCTGCCGGCTCCAGGCCACATTTTAGTTGGCTCTTGCTCATTTCGGAACCCTGGGAGACATTCTGAAGCAGAATGTGCTGAAAGCCAGAGGCCGGGCTCCTGTTTCCTTCGGCTAATTTACCCACACAGAAAGGCAGCCTTTCTGCATTTGAATACAATAAACGGTTTCGCTTTCAGCTCCAGATGCTTTATCATCAGCCAAGCACGGGCCAGAATCCTTCCCACAGATCTCGATAAACACTGTATTTGAAGCCGACAGCGGGTTAGCGTGATTGATGCCTTCTGTGAGCCAGCATTTTGTGCTGTATTTGAAATCTTGATAACTGTAAGGCGTGAGACTGCCTCATAGTGACAGAGATTCCTCAATTGCTTTCGGTCAGGATAGATACAAGGTTATGAAATACCGTGGCCACTGGCATCAAAAAGAGAAATAAAAAATATGGTGATGACTTGTGTCTCTAAGAGATTTTTTCATACAGCAGTAATTTATATGTGGCTGTGTGTTTGTATGTGTGCGTATGTTTGCATTTGTCTGAAAGTACAGTATAATCCTGTTATAGTGGACTCGCTTATAACGGAATATCGTCTATAACGGAATATCATCTATAATGGAATATCATCTATAACGGAATAACTGGTTCCGGCCGTGCACCTTAAGATCATGCAGAAAAAGCATCGGATATAGCGGACTCGTATATAACAGAATTTCGCTTATAATGGACAGACAATTTGGTCCCCAGGGCGGCTTTTAGCTGTAGTTTTGTTCGGCTATAACAGACATACAGGCTCCACCTACAAGGCATGTCCCATGCCGTTGATATCCTTTGCAGATACGTAGTCAGGATTAGTAATAGTCATGCTCTATAAATAGGCGTGGTGAAACAGCAGGCAGCACTGATTGGTCTGTGTGGCTGTCCATCACCATGCACCCGGTGCGTCAGCCGATGACGCTCGCAGCCGGAGAGATGCAGTAAGCAATGATACAGCAACTCTGGATATAACGGACAGTTTTGGCAGATCCCTTAAAGTCTGTCATAACGGGATTGTGCTGTATATTTAAATGCTCGTAGGTGTATGACCGGTTATGGAAGCAGATCACTGCTATAATACTGCATAAGCAGGTAGCACATCATTTGAAATAGTTATACATTGAGTTATATGGCACAGTGACGCAGTGGGTAACACTGTTGCCTCACACCTCTGGGACCAGGACTGGAGTCCCCTCCATGGCTCCATGTGTATTTTTCATGTGGAGTTTGCATGCTCTCCCCATGTCATCATGGGGTTTCCTCTGGGTGCTACTGTTTCCCCCCACAGTCCAAAAACAAGGTGAACTGGAGCTGCCATCCTGGGTTATTTGCTGCTATCCGCCCACAGCTTCCAGGATAAGCTCTGGACCTCTGCAACCCTGCATAGGACAAGTGGCTACAGACAATGAATAATGAGAATGTCTGCAAATAAGCTATGGCTGTGTTTATAAGTAGGTTTTGTGTGGCAAAATAGTGACTTTGCATATTGTTTTCTGATATATATATATATTTCAGATGCCCTGGTTCAAATTCAACATTTATCATTTCATCAGACATAGGGTAGAATTCTTAAAAACATTTTTGCAATTAAAGATTGAAATTTGAACAAGCACAGATATTCAAATATAGGTAGGGGAAGAATCAGAGGTCTCCCTGATTGGAGAGGAGATCAATGACATCACGTATGTTACGGAGTTTCAAAGTTTTATTTGTCGTTTGCACAACTATATTTGCTGCAATGTGCAGCGAAATGCATGGTTGCTTAGCTCCAGACTCCATTTTAAACACTCATTCACATGTCAAAAAGTTAATTCAATGTACATTTACATGGCTGGCTGGATGAAACAGCAAAACCACAGCATACCAAGGACTATAAAGGAACTAAACCCCAATTATAAACTCAGCTACAAAGGTGTGTCAGATTAGGCATTTAGTAGATGTTTGAGGTTTCCAAGCAGCAGATATTTCATACCTAAACTGCAGTTGCATCACTCGCAAAAACTGCTAATTTATTTGTGTCAAGAACAGCCTCAGAGGCAAACAGACAAGATCAGTGGCTGAGCATGAGCTTGGATTGGCGGATTTCACCAAACATGAAACCTGAAATGGGAGGGTAATCCTGCAGCTGCCAGTGTCCTTATTCCATGTTGGATCCCCCTGAATCTGGGAAGTGAGGGAGAGATGAGAGTGAGTGTGATGCTGGCTGGAATAAAGAGGGGGGCGGAGAAGACGAGGGAGACAGGAAATAGATGAAGAAAGCGGGGTAGCCTCTAGCCAGGCGGCGAGCCCGTGTGGCTGCTATACCCAGAGATTCTGGCAGTTATACATTAGTGACAAACTCAGATCAAACTAACGTGTCCTTCAAAGGGAACCTGCAGCTGGTGTGATTGTTACACTCTGGCCCTGTAGAGTTGGGGTGTGCCATCGGGGCCACCTGCTGGCTGGGAGTCTAAAACGCCACTCCTGACATCCTGACAGGTGGCC
This sequence comes from Brienomyrus brachyistius, assembly GCF_023856365.1. Classification (NCBI taxonomy): domain Eukaryota; kingdom Metazoa; phylum Chordata; class Actinopteri; order Osteoglossiformes; family Mormyridae; genus Brienomyrus; species Brienomyrus brachyistius. The sequence continues at coordinate 4,388,877 of NC_064557.1, read as the reverse complement.
TCTGTCCAGGGCGCCTCAGTGATCACATGGCCACCTGTCCAACGTGTCCATGGGACCCAGAGGCACAGCCGTGACAATACATGCATTCACTCACCCGTCTGCCACTAATCCAGGGTAGGGTCATGGAAGCCTGTCCCTCGCAGGGGGGCAGGCAAAGCTGGATGATGACTTCGTGTGATGAATGATTTCTGGAAAGGCATAAATACAACATCCAGGAAACTATTACTTACACTCTATCTCTCTTCTCCTATTAATTACTATTAAGGATTGGATTAAATATTGTATAGATTGAACATCTTATTTTACACTATTTTTCACTACAACCTTGATGATATTGCCAGGATTTCTCGCTTAGCCGGAAGTAGGACTTGTAGCTTAGCCATGTAAGTTGTCAGATTTAAGGTAGCCTGGGTTAAATGTAGATGAATGATGATAAAGTCCATTTAAGATGTGGTACCTTCAATCCGACAAGTTATCCGGCTACACAAGAAATCCTGCTTCATGAAGCAGTCTCATTGATGTTGATTTCGGTACCACATTCCTTCTGACCTTTGCATAACAGGCCTCAAATTCATAGGCAAACCAGTGATTGTTCACTGTATGGTTTTCCTTTGTATTCCCGTGTGCACATTATTGTTCAGGTAATCCTGCTACACAAGAAATACTGCTTCATGTTACAGGCCCATTGGTGATGGAGACTTGGGGCCTGTTCTACAAAACAGGGTTACTGGCTTATCGGGGTACCTTGTCGGATTTACCCCTCTGGAGATGATGGCATCGTCGGCAATGCCATGTATCTTTCTTGTGTATTTCAGTGCATAACTTGCTGAAATCTTACTATAGAAATGTGGAAAAAATGCTGACAATCCGGAATCTGTCTTCTTTTCATTAATGTCTGTACTTTGATGTCAAATTACAAACTTCACATAAATCTGACATATTTACAAAGTACACTAAGATTAAGATGAGTTTAATGCCAAAACAAATATATAAGAAATAATTTATTTGCCATGAATTAAGTTTATGATATTGAATGAAATGTGTGACCATGCCCCAGTCAGTGAGAGTGTGTTCCCTACCCCTAGACCCCAGAGGGTTAAGGTAATCTGGACAAAATGTAAGTGAACATACATAACCGGTTGTGAACCGTAAGAAACCGGTTATTTCTCTGAACCAATCATTTTTCGTTCTGCCCTCAGACATTTTGTGTAAGTAAAACTCCCACAAGCCCATTTATAAACTTTCATTACTCCAGCTTCAGGAGTTGTGCCTTCAAATTCAGTCCTTCCCAAACACACAGCTAATTGCTGCCATTCCCAAGCTGATTTGCTCCTAAGAATGTCAATATGCCATAGAGACAGGAAGCCTCAATTCAAATACTAGAGAACAAATAAATATTACAGCAGAACTCAACAATGGAGACTTCTGCGATTTCAGTACCACATTCCTCTGACCTTTGCATAACAGACCTGGAATTCATAGAGAAACCAGTGACTGTTCGCAGTACGATTTCTCATAATTTATAGAGGACTCCTTCATATTCGCTTTACTATGTCCTCATATATGAGCTCATGCAGATGCAAACGCATTTCTGTTCAGGTTCACTACATGAACAACATGGACACAGTAACCTTATGAAATGTCACCACACACACTAAGAACCATAAATTACACAGTAAGCCAAACTTATATCACTATTCATCCAAAAGTGACAGAGTTTATTAGGTATGCAAGGCAAAACATGACCTCCATACATAGCTTAGCATTCTCTTGTACATCATATTACTGATTTTAAACAAATTATAAACAAAATAACTGTAATAGACTATCATGCATTACAATTATTCAATTAGAAGTTAGCAGACCTCACTTTAATAATTGATACACCAGGTTATAGAACCCAAATGCCATCTAACCCAAAGAACTGGCCATTTTAGTATAATAACACAGGCAAGCATAACCCCGTTAGCCAGCCAACATTCATGAACACACTGGCAAAGCCAAGATTTTTCCCATGTGGAAGCAAGCAGAAAGTGTAACTGGTCAAGTAACCATAGCAACAGACTCTATCCAAGGCCTGCTCATTCAGTCCAACCCTAAATCTGATCAAAAGCATGTCTGTCTGGGCCAATAAATAGTTTTTGAGAAGTATACTACCTTTCCTAAGGGACACCGTCTGATCTAGGAATGTCAGGAAGAGACAAATGACAAAATGCTCGGCAAAATTGAATCGTTTCAGAAGAGCAAGTGTAGTAAATCTCATACGATTCAGCTAGGATTGCTAATGGGTATTGTGGCATCTCAGAAAATGTCACTTTCTCCTGCTCTCCTGAAGGTTGCATATTTTTGCTTTCGTAGTGGAGGCTAAATTATTTTTTAAAAAAATGCTTCAACTTTTTACAGTATCATAGCTTTTCATTCTGTGGTAATTATTAAACCAAATAATGTAAGAAAATTGTGATAATATGGCCTTGATAAGAAAGAAAATGAAATTGTAACTAGTATTACATTTTACATATACAGTGTTTCCAAGTTCGGCCGGCTGGCTGGAGTGAGATTTTCAGTTCAAGACAAGTCTGCACACACGTACATATATTTGCATGTATGTAGCAGTTTTATTACCTTGTAAATGGTCTGTAAGGTTTGCAAACTACCCCAACACTATTGATGTAGCTAATTTTATGTTTATAATGGAATATAGATTTGTCCAGAGTTGCTTTCAGTCAGGAAAGACATGTGTGAGTCGGCAACCCTGCATAAATACCTATAGTATATTGCTAATATATTAATGTAGAAATGCATATACATAAGTATCTTTCACTCAATATCCGAACATTACATTAAATAAATTTTCTCTGTATACTATGTGATGTTTTAGCTTCTGTGTGGTTTATCCAGGTGTGGTTGAGTTGAGTACCAAAATCTGTGTCACAGGCCACTCCGGGGATGTCCTGTCATCACGTCGATGGTGCCTCTCCAGAGGATCCAAGCAAAAGGAGACACCGCCGTGGAGCCCTATCTTTCCGGTCCCTGATTCTTGTTTGGAACCACGCCTCTTTCAACTCTTTCCTATTTCCCTGTTACCAGATCTATTTCTGGATTCTGATGCCGATCACCCGACCCACACCCGGTTTCCCGACTCTGATCTTCTCCTCCGCCCTCTGGATTCTGATGCCGATCACCCGACCCACACCCGGTTTCCCGACTCTGATATTCTCCTCGCCCTGTGGATACCGTCGGCAATCACCCGAACCATGCCCAGTTTCGATGTCTGGTTCTGTCCTGGACCTGTTTTTATTGCCTGTCAGGCAATAAAACTGCTTACCGAAGACTGGTCCGCATCAGTGTCCATGCTGTGCATCTCTCACACATTTGTGTAAACTCATAACCAAAAGTTTCTCGGTCTGAACCCCAGACAAAGCCATGTATAGTATTATTGATCAAGACACTTAAACTCAATTTCTCCAGCAACATATCAATCTATAAAAGCTAGAATCCATTTGACTTGGAGGGTAATCTGAGAAGCTAAAAAGAGCATCATGCTGTATCCAGTGTTACATGCTAATACTGACCATTGTGCTTTTCCTGTGGACAGTCTAGTCACTGTTTGCCATTTGTGATTTGGTCCTGCATGATAAGGTTACATATTTTGTAGCTCTCTTGCTACTCTGTTTATATAGAGTGTTACTCATTATTTAGGCCCTTGTGCTGGATCCCATTAAGTTAAATCAGTCCCAGGTCAACAGGCATCCCCAAATGAGTGATTTGACTCCTGTCTGTGATGGACTATTCAATGTTGGACTGACAGCCTCCCAGAGTTACGCTCTAATGATTCATGATGGCAGTTAACTTCCCATTACCACACGCAGGTGGAATGGAAATGGATTTATAGAAAAGGTAAACAAATGAAATCATTAAAATTAATAGAATCTGGGACTATTTCACTTTATGCCCATTCAAATTGAATGTCATATTCCAAAATGATCATGCTGGAACAAACCATCACTGTACTTAGGAAACACTAAGTACACAAAGCACCATCATTCAAAAATAGTACAAAGTAGTAGAAAAATGCATTCTGAATGCATTTTTTTTTCTTTTTAAATAAGATATGCTGAAAGAGCAAAGGTCATAAAAATGCTACTGCACAATGACGTCATAATCAGGCCCTAGAGCTGTTGGCAGATTCTAGATTGAATTCTTAATTGTCATTGTTTATGACAGCACAGTAAGTTTGCACCTTCATAGTGCAAACAAAACACAAGACATAAAATGCAGACAAAATGCATAAATACAATAAATAAATAAATATGCGCAAAGGCACAAATGTGGTGAATGGTGTGATGAATAGTATAATGTGGGAGTACTGTAGTGCTCATTTCAGCCTGGTTACCACATCGAGGTAAATGCTGTCCTTAAGTCTGCTAGTGTGGGCTCTGACTGCCCAGTACCTTCAGTCTGATGAATAATTCAGAGGGAATGACGCTATTGTTCCAGGGGACAGTGAATTCGAGGAGGTTAAAGCTCCCGGAAGAGTGAGAGAAAGGGCATCAGTCAGCCGCAAGGCAGGGGGCGCCGTGACGAGATGGCAGCTGTGACGACATCTCTATGTCTCCCAGCAGGAGGCGGTCACTCCCTTTAATTTTCCGAGGAGACCGGCTAAGCCAAGGGAGCCCCTTCTCCGGATTTCCCACACAATGCCCGAAGACCGGAGAGACCAGAGAGCCGTCCCTGTCCAGAAAAGGATCAGTCCTTATCAGTGAAAGCCAAGAATGAAACACAGCTGCATTCGCAGTCATCACTGCACGCACTGCTACATCGGCAAGGTCCTGTTCCGGAGCATGAATTTGTAAATTGAAAAAAACAAAACAGTCTGCAAATACATGTTTCATTGGACTAAACAATACATTTCAGTGTTCTGTATGAGGAAAGAAACTTCATACAAAATACTGGCAAAAACCATTAAAACATTACATAAAGTGCTATATATATATATATATATATATATATATATATATATATATATGTCATAGATAGCAGTTTCTGGGTAGTTTTTCATAGTTTCATTGACATTTTTATTTCTTACTCTGTTTTTTTTTTACTTTTCTATAATACAGGTGTTTATGAGAGCAGTATGGGCAGAATTGAATTACAAGCAGAAAATTTGAGTAAACAATGGAAAACCAATATATCAAAATATCCATCCATCCATCCATCATCTCCCGCTTAATCCGGAGTCGGGTCGCGGGGGCAGCAGCCTCAGCAGGGAGACCCAGACTTCCCTCTCCCCAGCCACTTCGTCTAGCTCCTCTGGGGGGACCCCGAGGCGTTCCCAGGCCAGCCGAGAGACATAGTCTCTCCAGCGTGTCCTGGGTCTTCCCCGGGGCCTCCTCCCAGTGGGACATGCCCGGAATACCTCCCCAGGGAGGCGTCCCGGAGGCATCCTGATCAGATGCCCGAGCCACCTCATCTGGCTCCTCTCGATGCGGAGGAGCAGCGGCTCTACTCTGAGTCCCTCCCGAATGACTGAGCTCCTCACCCTATCTCTAAGGGAGAGCCCAGCCACCCTGCGGAGGAAACTCATTTCGGCCGCTTGTACCCGCGATCTCGTTCTTTCGGTCACTACCCAAAGCTCATGACCATAGGTGAGGGTAGGAACGTAGATCGACTGGTAAATCGAGAGCTTCGCCTTTTGGCTCAGCTCTCTCTTCACCATGACAGACCGATGCAGCGCCCGCATGACTGCTGACGCCGCACCGATCCGCCTGTCGATCTCCCGCTCCATGGTTCCCCCACTCGTGAACAAGATCCCGAGATACTTAAACTCCTCCACTTGGGGGAGGACCCCATCCCCAACCCGGAGAGAGCACTCTACCCTTTTCCGGCTGAGAACCATGGTCTCGGATTTGGAGGTGCTGATTCTCATCCCAGCCGCTTCGCACTCGGCTGCGAACTGCTCCAGTGAGAGCTGAAGGTCACGGCTCGATGAGGCCAACAGAACCACATCATCCGCAAAAAGCAGAGACCTAATCCTGAGGTCACCGAACCGGACGCCCTCAACGCCCTGGCTGCGCCTAGAAATTCTGTCCATAAAAACTATGAACAGAATCGGTGACAAAGGGCAGCCCTGACGGAGTCCAACCCTCACCGGAAACGAGTCCGACTTATTGCCGCCCATGCGGACCAAACTCTGGCACCGGTCATACAGGGACCGAACCGCCCTTAAAAGGGAGCCCGGTACCCCATACTCCCGGAGCACTCCCCACAGGACCCCACGAGGGACACGGTCGAATGCCTTTTCCAAGTCCACAAAACACATGTAGACTGGTCGGGCAAACTCCCATGAACCCTCCAGAACCCTGCTGAGAGTATAGAGCTGGTCCACTGTTCCACGGCCAGGGCGAAAACCACACTGCTCCTCCTGAATCCGAGGTTCGACAATCCGGCGGACCCTCCTTTCCAGGACCCCCAAATAGACCTTACCAGGGAGGCTGAGGAGTGTGATCCCCCTGTAGTTGGAGCACACCCTCCGGTCCCCCTTCTTAAAGAGGGGGACCACCACCCCGGTCTGCCAGTCCAGAGGTACTGCCCCCGATGTCCACGCGATGCTGCAGATGCGTGTCAACCAGGACAGCCCCGCAGCATCCAGAGCCTTGAGGAACTCTGGGCGAATCTCGTCCACCCCTGGGGCCCGGCCACCGAGGAGCTTTTTGACCACCTCAGCGACCTCCACCCCCGAGATAGGCGAGTCCACCCCCAAGTCCCCACACTCTGCTTCCATATCGGAAGGCGTGTCGGTGGGATTGAGGAGGTCTTCGAAGTACTCCCTCCACCGACCCAAAACGTCCCGAGCTGAGGTCAGCAGCGCACCATCCCCACCATAAATAGTGTCAATGCTGCACCGCTTTCCCGCCCGGAGCCGCCGGATGGTGGACCAGAATCTCTTCGAAGCCGTCCGGAAGTCGTTCTCCATGGCCTCACCAAACTCCTCCCACACCCGAGTTTTTGCCTCAGCGACCGCCAAAGCCGCATTCCGCTTGGCCTGCCGGTAGCCGTCAGCTGCGTCTGGAGTCCCACAGGCCAGAAAGGCCCGATAAGACTCCTTCTTCAGCTTGACGGCATCCCTTACCACCGGTGTCCACCAGCGGGTTCGGGGATTACCGCCGCGACAGGCACCGACCACCTTGCGACCGCAGCTCCGGTCAGCCGCCTCCACAATGGAGGCACGGAACATGGCCCATTCGGACTCAATGTCCCCCGCCTCCCCCGGGATATGGGAGAAGTTCTGCCGGAGGTAGGAGTTGAAACTCTCCCTGACAGGGGATTCCGCCAGACGTTCCCAGCAGACCCTCACTATACGCTTGGGCCTGCCAGGCCTGGCCGGCTTCCTCCCCCACCAGCGGAGCCAACCCACCACCAGGTAGTGATCGGTTGACAGCTCCGCCCCTCTCTTCACCCGAGTGTCCAAAACATGCGGCCGCAAGTCCGACGACACGACTACAAAGTTGATCATCGAACTGCGGCCTAGGGTGTCCTGGTGCCAAGTGCACATATGGACACCCTTATGCTTGAACATGGTGTTCATTATGGACAGTCCGTGACGAGCACAGAAGTCCAATAACAAAACACCGCTCGGGTTCAGATCGGGGGGGCCGTTCCTCCCAATCACGCCCCTCCAGGTCTCACTGTCGCTGCCCACGTGAGCATTGAAGTCCCCCAGCAGAACAAGGGAGTCCCCAGGAGGAGCGCTCTCCAACACCCCTTCCAAGGACTCCAAAAAGGGTGGGTATTCCGACCTGCTGTTTGGCGCATAAGCGCAAACAACAGTCAGGACCCGTCCCCCCACCCGAAGGCGGAGGGAGGCTACCCTCTCGTCCACTGCGGTAAACCCCAACGTACAGGCGCCCAGCCTGGGGGCAATAAGTATGCCCACGCCCGCTCGGCGCCTCTCCCCGCGGGCAACTCCAGAGTGGAAAAGGGTCCAACCCCCCTCAAGGAGACTGGTTCCAGAGCCCAAGCCGTGCGTCGAGGTGAGTCCGACTATATCTAGCCGGAACTTCACAACCTCGCGCACCAGCTCAGGCTCTTTCCCCATCAGAGAGGTGACATTCCATGTCCCTAGAGCTAGCTTCTGCAGCCGAGGATCGGACCGCCAAGGTCCCCGCCTTTGGCCGCCGCCCAGATCACCTCGCACCCGACCCCTATGGCCCCTCCCATGGGTGGTGAGCCCATTGGAGGGGGGACCCACGTGCCTTGTTCGGGCTGCGCCCGACCAGGCCCCATGGGTGTAGGCCTGGCCGCCAGGCGCTCGCCATCGAGCCCCACCCCCAGGCCTGGCTCCAGGGGGGGGCCCCGGTGACCCGCGTCCGGGCAAGGGAAACCGTGAATCCAAGATTTTTCTCATCATATATATCAAATCAAGTATCAAAATATGTGTGATTTAAAATAACCTGCAGACACACACACACACAGAGGTTGGTTTGACAACCGGGAACAAATGAAAGGAAGCAGAAAATGACATCTAGTAACATTCTTAGGGCCTTGGCTGTCATGTGACTGTAAATTCCTAGACACCATATTTAGCAATGACCACGTTGTTAAATGCACTATTAATGTCTTAATAATATAAAACAAACACGCAGGATCGGGGCAGGGGACATGCCAAGGGGACATGCCAAGAGAGAGTGTGTGTGTGTATGTCTTGGGGGGGGGCTTACTGGGTAAGGGGAATTCAGGTGACAGGCATCTTCAATAATGTCTCACATCAGCCTTCGTGGGCCTCCTGTGAGACTGAGATTCATATTTCCTCTGAGCTGGAATGTGGGGCCTGATCCCCCTTGGTTCCCCCAGAATGTGGGGCCTGATCTCCCTTGGTTCCCCCAGAAAGTGGGGCCTGATCTCCCTTGGTTCCCCCAGAATGTGGGGCCTGATCCCCCTTGGTGCCCCCAGAATGTGGGGCCTGATCCCCCTTGGTGCCCCCAGAATGTGGGGCCTGATCCCCCTTGGTGCCCCCAGAATGTGGGGCCTGATCCCCCTTGGTTCCCCCAGAATGTGGGGCCTGATCCCCCTTGGTTCCCCCAGAATGTGGGGCCTGATCCCCCTTGGTGCCCCCAGAATGTGGGGCCTGATCCCCCTTGGTTCCCCCAGAATGTGGGGCCTGATCCCCCTTGGTGCCCCCAGAAAGTGGGGCCTGATCTCCCTTGGTTCCCCCAGAATGTGGGGCCTGATCCCCCTTGGTTCCCCCAGAATGTGGGGCCTGATCCCCCTTGGTTCCCCCAGAATGTGGGGCCTGATCCCCCTTGGTGCCCCCAGAATGTGGGGCCTGATCCCCCTTGGTTCCCCCAGAATGTGGGGCCTGATCCCCCTTGGTGCCCCCAGAATGTGGGGCCTGATCCCCCTTGGTTCCCCCAGAATGTGGGGCCTGATCCCCCTTGGTGCCCCCAGACTGTGGGGCCTGATCCCCCTTGGTTCCCCCAGAATGTGGGGCCTGATCTCCCTTGGTGCCCCCTTTCCCATCAAACCCCGATTTTGTTTTCTTATGAGTTTTTCCATGAGCCATCAGTGATGAACCTGTTTTTTGTTTGTATTCCTGGATCTTCTGTTTATGCTGGTTGTAAGTCAAATCTCATACCTGCAAATCAGATTTATTGCACATTCTGCTGTACAACGGCACAGTAGCTGCATATTTTAAAATCGGGTCAGTTACGTTCTTTTATCTCTTAACAAAATATCTTATTTAACTATGCTATACAGTTGTGGCCAAAAGTTTTTAGACTGACACAAGTATTGATTTTCACAAACTTTGCTGCTTCAGTGTTTGTAGATCTTTTTGTCAGATGTTTCTATGCTATACTGAAGTATAATTACAAGCATTTCAAAAATGCCAAAGACTTTTATTGACAATTACACTGAGTTTATGCAAAGAGTCAATATTTGCAGTGTTTTCCCTTCTTTTTCAAGACCAGCAGCCGTGGCTGCTGTCAATCAACTTCTGGGCCAAATACTGACTGATTGCCACCCATTCTTGCATAATCAATGCTTGGAGTTTGTCAGAATGTGTGTGTTTTTGTTTGTCCACCTGCCTCTTGAGGATCGACCACAAGTTCTCAATAGGATTAAGGTCTGGGAGTTTCTGGGACATGGACCCAAAATGTCGATGATTTGTTCCCCGAGCCGCTTAGTTATCACTTTGCCTTATGGCACAGTGCTCCGTCATGCTGGAAGAGGCATTGTTTGTCACTAGACTGTTCTTGGATGGTGGGAGAAGTTTCTCTCAGAGGATGTTTTGGTACCATTCTATATTCATGGCTGTGTTCTTAGGCAAAATTGTGAGTGAGCCAATCCCTTGGCTGAGTAACAACCTCACACATGAATGGTATTAAGATGCTTTACTGTTGGCATGACGCAGGACTGATGGTAGCGCTCACCTTTTCTTCTCTGGACAGTCTTTTTACCAGATGCCCCAAACAATCGGAAAGGGGATTCATCAGAGAAAATGACTTCACCCCCATCCTCAGCAGTCCCATCCCTGCACCTTTTGCAGAATATCAGTCTGTCCCTGATGTTTTTCTTGGAGAGAAGTGGCTTCTTTGCTGCCCTTCTTGACACCAGGCCATCCTTCAAAAGTCTTTGCCTCACTGTGCATGCAGATGCACACCTGCCTGCTTCCTCAGCAAGCTCTGCACTGCTGGTGCCTCGATCCTGTAACTGAATCAACTTCAGGAGATGGTCCTGGCACTTGCTGGACTTTTTTGGTGCCCTGAAGCCTTCTTCACAACAGTTGAACCTCTCTCCTTGAAGCTCATGATGATGAATGCTTGATTTAGATGCAATCATACTAGCAGCAATATCCTTGCTTGTGAAGCCATTTTTTTGCAAAGCAATGATGACTGCATATGTTTCCTTGCAGATAACCATGGTTATATTTTTATATATTTTTCTTAATACATTGTTTTGAAATGAAGAATTTATCTGAAAATAATGCAAGTATTTTAATATACACAGCATTGTTCACAAGTCTCTTCAAAGAAAATGTTTAAGCCATTTATTGATAAACCCCTTGAACTAAACAGAACCTCTCATATTAAGCAGAACATACCAAACTGGTCCTATTTCAATTAGTGATTAGCCCTATCAGGGTCAGTATCTGGCATGGAGCTGGACTCACAGCTGGACTCACAGTCACTCAAAGCCAAACTTACACTTGTAGTTTCTACAGATTCTATGCATATCGACCTACTACATGTTCATCTGGAGTAACAAGGCAGTATTGTCCAGTTTACTGTAACACATATGGCAGCAAAAGTTATTCTAGAAAAATGTACTACTTATAATATAATAGACACAGAAGCCCCCACTTATCCGTGACTTCCAAGACTTTCCAAGGCCTACCAATTTTTTTCGAACTGCGGTAAACCATGCATAACTGAACCTGTGGATACGGGGTTCCCACTGTATAATAATATGTATGTATTAGTAATGTATTAGTTCAGAATGTGGGAATATCAAATCAAGCCTGAATAATGCTGCTCAGTTCTACCTCTTAACACTGGCTGTGATGCTGCTCCAAATCAACCTTCCTCAGCATCTCACTACTTCAGTAATTGTTAATGAAAATGCCCCTGTGTCTCAGACAAGGAGACCCACTTCAGCTCCACCATATCACCCCCTCCCCCCCAGAGAAAAACCCTGTACAAGTATATTTATTAAATTATCTGCTTCTCGTCAAAGTCGTAATATCTATTTGAAAACACACTCAGCTCTAATTAACCCAGGCACAGCGTAATCTGGATGTTCTAATTGAATGAAGTCTGAAGCTTTCCGGCCTTTCTTGCTGGTCATGGCTCTGATCTTCACTCTAATCATAATTGGCACAATAAGCAATCTTCCTCTGATTATTAACTCTAATTTCATCATTTCTCTCATGCAGTGCTGTTCCAGTCTCATAACTCTGCAATGCCCACTACCCACTCAGATGTCTGTAAGGCAAATGTTTGCATCACTGGGATTCAGCCATGACTTTGCCTGTTTATATAAACTAACGGTCAAACAGGAGGTGCTGAGAGGATCTCAGATGCCAGAGGTTGTGTGTTTTAATTCAGTCCATCTGTCCCTCTTTCACTGCCAGAGGTGGATAGTTCCAGTCCAGCTGGATGGTTGAACCAAAATCTTGATCTGAATGTTTTCTTTCTGTACCTGAACTATCCTCTTTTGTTCACTGTTGCTGGCACAGATATAGTGATGTGTTCTGTTTTTTATCCCCATTCAGTAAACATTCCTGCTGTTACGGCCATTTTGACTGCTAGCAGGCTCCTACGCCTCGGTTCCTTTCTAATTTCACCCCAACATGACCCCGAGGGCATACAGAAATCTTCTGAGCCCTGGGTAACAAAATTCAGAGCCACATTGCCAGGCAGGTGCCAAAATCTCCTGGCAGGACCTGGCTGGTTGTTGCTAATTACCCCAGAGGGGGTGGGATCGTCTCCTTTGGTATAAAATCTGTGCTCTGGGTAGGAAAGAGAGGAGAGCCATCTATGAGTAATCTGCTTGTGTGTTTTATTATCTCAGAAAAGGACATGGACCCATGCAAGACATCAACCAGAGCTGTAGGTGGTGCTAATGTGTATACTGTATGTAACCTGGATTTCCCAGTAATGACTGTGTAATCATTTGCCCTCACCACCAATGTTAGCCAAAGGAAGATGTGAGACATTGCCAAAACAACATCAAGGTTTGCTCTCCACCAATATGTTTGCAGTGGGTGTGTCAACATCATCTGTTAAAAACCCCTGAACCAAAACTGAGTCTTTGTTTTGTCTATGATGCAACACTGCAGCAATACTGAACCCAAATACAAACCCTAACCCTAAACCTAAACCCGAACCCAAACCCTAACCCCAAACCTAAACCCCAACCGTAACCCTAACCCTAACGGGGCATGTTAGCTATCTCTCAGGCATGTAATTGGGCCTTATTGATATGTTACTCTGGACAAAGGTGTCAATCAAAATATATATATATATATATATATATATATATATATATATATATATATATATATATATGTAATCTAATCTAATCATAGTGAATTGCAGTACACAAGTCAAGAAAATCCATTTCAGCTTTCAAAATTTTCTTAAAGGTACAGCTAAAGTTGAAGCAGCATGTATGCCAACAGGAAGCTGTGAGTTCTCTATTTATGGAGATTTTCAGGCCATCGATCTTGAGGTTAAACAGAACTCTGAAACCTGTTACGTTTCCCACAATTGTTTTTCCAGAAAGAACAATTGAACTTTATTTAGAAACCTGAAAGCCTCTGTCAGCACCTGGTTATTTCCCCCAAGTTTTTTTTGGCTTTTACGAAGTGGTGCAGAAAGTTGTAAAGGTGTTTAGCCTCAAAGAAAGCCGTCTCCCCCCATTAGTGTGTGACCGTGATTATAAACCATAGCTCTCGGCATCGCTATTGGCCTAGCTTGACCCAGAAGCCTTTGCATCAGCAAACACGACAGCTCTCTCAGAGTATAATTGAGCTGGCGGGGAGGACACGTCTGACGCACGGTGTGAGGTGCGGATCGCGTCCACCCGCCCCCTCAACCTGCCAACACACCCCGGTGCTGCCCCCAGCTGACATGCTCACGTCAGTCACGGCTTCCTGGGGCACCTTCAGGTGATGACAAAGAGCTGTGGCAGATGCTGCTCACTGAATGGGCCCCCCCAGACATGGTTGGGGAAGGCCAGCCTCTGGCGTTTTCACATGCGTTAGGGAGAACAGGGGGGCTGCATCCAAGCTGAGAAGTATTCTGTTAAGGGTGTATTTACAGGATTATTGAAAGCTCTAGGGGAATGTGGCCAGTTTTTGGTATATAAGAACACTGCTTGAAAATATGAGCCAGTATCTCTACATACTCTATAAGAAACAGCCCTAAATCACATCATTAATAGTGATACTAGTGATCATGTACTTTTTAGCTAATCCTCTTGTGCAAACAGCATATACATTTCAGTAATATATTCTGCTAGACTTTTTACTGTGAAAATCTATTTAAGTATGCTGACCAAGAATACTGGAACCTGAACCTACTCTACCATTTCCTGCCCAAAACCAAACACTATACCTTGGTTAAATCGAGAGCCAAACTATCTCCCAAAACTAACATGCTGCCAGCTTTTGTTGTGAAAGTAATAATTAGCTATATAAACTCTGAATGTATTTACTTCTCACTGTTTTCTAGCATTCAGCTATGTTCAATAACTGCTCATCTAATAGTTCATTTCAAAGGTGCGGGGCTCCATTGGAAGCCATCCCCTCGTATGGTCAGACACTAAGCGACTGATTGCTGCAGCCCCAGCAGCTCATGGTGCACTGAGCTGCCACGCAGGGCGCAAGTACCTGCAGAATGAGCGGTGACATCAGCACGGCGAGAAGGTAACCTGGCTCCCAGTTACCGAGCCGCAGAAAGGAAGCGAGTGGACGCAAGGGTGCAAAAGCATGCTGCACCACACAGCGTCCCGTCAGAGTAAATGACTGAAAACAGGAACGCAGGGCAGGGAGGACAGACCAGGAAGTACCAGTCAGGCAAAAATCGAAAGCAGAGTAGCATAGAACCATAGGAGGTCCATTTAATGAAGTTTATGATGGATATTTGAGATGGGAGTTCTGAGACGGCCCCCGCACCACCAGTCAAACATCCTGCAAAAAAAAAACCCACGTCGTTCACTGATCCTGTGTCAGGGATCTACCTCCAATGCACCAGCAGCTCTTCCCTCTGACTTTCAGATAATGCCGAGTTCCAGAGCTCAGCGCGATCCTTGGGTGGAATCCTAGGCAGGATAAGTACTGCTGTCCATCTGCATGCCAAACAAAGCCGAAGTTTGGAAGAAAGTCAAAGCCATTCACATCTGTCTCTCTGACAGAACATGAAGCTGTCAGAAATTTCTGAGATTCATGACAGTGACAGTCATAGGCTATCAGATATTAGTTATCAATGCAATCCATCACTTCTCATGGAAAAGTGTGACTTTTGAGTTTTATTGCCAAATTTTTTGAAGGGCACATTAAAAAAACCTCCCCCTCACACAGGAGTACAGAGGGTACTGATCCAACTCCCCAAAAAGATCCAAAGATACTGAGCCTTCTCCTGGTATGGGGTGTTATGTTAACATGCCCTAAACACTTCTGTGCCCGAAGAACCTTATGACAACTGCAATATATATGCAGCTGTAAGCTTGGAAACAGGCGAATACTGTATGAGGGTAATCACATGGTTTTAAGGAGGCAATGACATTTTTCAGCAAAAATACATTAAATCAGGAGCTCTGATCCAAGCCATAATAGTTTCTTATTATGCAGCATAAGCGACACCAAAAGCCAAGTGACTGTGTTTCCTTTTCACAGCAGGTGTCCAAGTCGAAGATGAACGTTGGTAGGGATAGCGGAGCATTTCAGGATCTTGTGAAACCTGCATGTGCAGAATCACCTGTGCTGTGTCCTTCGGGATTCACCAGCTGGATGATAAGTGGATGTATAGCACAGCAGGGGGCACACCAGTTAGGAGCATGGACTTGTTCCAAGAAAATGCCTTGGGAAAGTCCTGACATTGCACCCTTGAGGATGGTATTTAACCTGAATTGCTCTGCTGAAATTCTCTTTGGATGAAAACATCAGCTAAGCACAATTCCTTCCCCATGATGCATTATTAAAATGAGGCAAGTTAACAATGGCTGTATGACTCTGAGTAGGCCAGAGGTAAGCAGCCCTGGCAGAGGAGCTTCCAGGATGGGCAGCGCCGGTAAATTTGCAATCGATATTTCAAGGCTTGTTGGTGATGGATAATATAGACAGTCGCTGGGTTATGAGCGTCTGACTTAGGGACAGCTCGTACTTACAAAGAATTGCCGTAAAGCCTGTTAAATTAAAAATCTGGGTTAAATACAATCATCCATCCATCCATCCATTTTCCAAACCGCTTATCCTACTGGGTCGCGGGGGGTCCGGAGCCTATCCCGGAAGCAATGGGCACGAGGCAAGGAACAACCCAGGATGGGGGGCCAGCCCATCACAGGACACACTCACATACCATTCATACATATGGTAGGGTTGTTTTTCAGAGGTTTGGTTTGGCTCCTTAGTTCCAGTGAAAGGAACTCTTAATGCATCATTCAAAGCCATTTTGGACAATTTCATGTTCCCAACTTTGTGGGTACAGTTTGGGGATGGCCCTTTTCTGTTCGAACATGACTGCGCACCAGTGCACAAAGCAAGGTCCATAAGGACATGGATGAGCAAGTCTGGTGTAGAGAAACTTGACGGGCCTGCACAGAGCCTAACCCTCAACCCGACAGAACACATTTGGGATGAATTAGAGCAGAGACTGTGGGCCAGGCCTTCTCGTCCATCATCAGTGCCTGACCTCACAAATGCTCTCCTGGAAGAATGGTCACGAATTCTCATAACTAAATTCCAGGACTTTTGGCAATATAGTGTATGTTATTATTATTATTATTATTATTATTATTATTATTATTGTGTAGTGTATTATTATTTTTATTTCGGAATTGATACCGCTAATTCTGATACTATACTTTATCAGCATGTTGTTATTGTCTCGTCATATGTTTTAATGTTTTAATGCCATGGATTTTTAAAGCAGTGAGAGGCACCTGTGAACTCCGCAGTGCATGTCTGGCATGTGAGGGTTGGGTTTTTAGATGAGCTTATCTTCTACAGCTATACCTGCTTTAAATGAATCCCGGAGATGAACAAATTTCACCCAGTTGAATTTTCATGCTTATAAGGGCTGTAGTTGCTGTGGTTCTTCTGACAGCATGGTTCATCAGAGGAAATGCATGCTTTTGACCTTCAAGGATCAAAGAGATGTAGGACAGATGAATGAAACTTGTCCTTAGCAAACCAACATTATGACATTTTCGGACCTTTCCATTAATGGTAGTGACCCCTACCAAGCATTGTATTTCAGCAACATAATTTTCTCTTATTCCAGATGATGCTGCCTTGTTTTCTAGGAAGAATAAATGCAGAGATGAATCTGCTTGAAAAGGAAGAACTCAACTGAAATGTAGAATGAAATATTATCAATCAGTGAATAACATTGTAGGCTGATGAAAGCCAAGAGCACCCTTTACATACGAACAGGTGCATTGCATTGTGGAAATCCCTTAACCATCAGTTAAATATGGCTGCTGTTTCTATTCACTATGCTGTGTCTCTTTTATGGTCCCACTTAGATACTAATATAATGCATATTTTGTTTTTTATTATTTTGATGTGGGGTGGGCATGTATTTACTGGGGGGGGAGACAAAGCCACCGCTGGCTAGCCCTCGTTTCCACCTCTCTCGCTAAAGTGTAAAGCCACCAAAACAAAATGTCCTTTACTTACAGATGTGGTGTAAATCTGGCACAAGGCATCATACCAAGAGCCCTAACATGATCCTTCAATGCTTGATTTTAGATGCTTCTTTCCAACTTTTCTTGACTGGATTGGGAAGGTTATTTTTGTCATTGCTCTTTGACTTCAATAACTGTCCTGACTGCCTCAGAAACTCTGGTGTGAAATTGATAACCTGAGCTGTAGTCCCTTGAGCCACAACATATCATCAGACCAAACATCCGAGGCAAAGCCTGGTTTATTCCGGAGAGACGAGAGGCTCTGCATTTGCCTAATGACTGAAGCTCCTTGCTTCACTCTCCATGTTTCCAGCTGATCCGGGCAGATCAAGCGCAGCTCTTCTCCTTGGAAATTAAAAACTACCTCCGCTGTACTGAAGCTCTCCCTGCCATTTGACGGAACTGCACGTCATGCAAATTTTCTCCCATTTGACTTTCCACCAACCATGCTTACAGTATTGTGAATCCCATCAACTTTGAGGGTTGTTATTTCAGCAGCATGGTTTTTTGGTATATTTGCTTTTAGGTTATGGAAACTAAGAAGGGAGACTATAGCTATGCATGAATAGGTTTCTTGAATATTTCTTAGATCTTCTGGCACCAAAATGGTTTCTACATTATAAGACAGGGAAAGATTTGTCTGATATGAGGGTGGGAAAAGAGGCACAAAACAAGCATAGAGTTTTAGGGACGTCAAGTCAAATCAAGTCAAGGGGGTTTCATTGTCATACCACTGACCCAGGACCACTGCACAACATGCAATATCATTGACAAGGGGAAGGTTTCACATAAAGTGCAAAAAACAGGACAATGCAAATAGAGGTGGCTGGGCACAAGGGTTCATATGTATAGTGCAGTGTGAGAAATAAATAAAGAGCAAATGAATAACTGGTGAAGGCCCTGACATAAAGCCTGTGACCGTGCCCTACCTCAGGACATTCATGTCGTCACATGACCTTACATGCATGAATGTGTACACACACTCTCTGGCTAGCTTAATTACTAACCCTTTTGTCTTTGGTCTTCACAACCAACTTGCATCTCAATACATATTCTGGTAATATGACTCTTAATTGCAAGTATAAGTCAAGGGTTAGTTTAATTAAGGGTATATAGCATCATGTGAAGAAGCAGGTGTCCCAAATTGTAGACTATTAACCCATTACTGTGGTCCTCCTTTGCCCATAAGCCTAGACCATTACACAGAGCCCTGCTGAATCCTCAAACTGCTACGCAGATTAGTGCTGAAATTCTGTGAGCCCGAAAGGGGAGATTCAAGGTCATGTTGGGTTACTGTAGCAGAAAGTGGTCACACTTTGAATGGATCAGCAGGGGTGAAACGTCTGAATGGATCAAAGGACTGAAGCCTTAGCACCAAACACCTTCCATGAACCTTCAATTACGTTACAACTTAACGACTAGTTTGAGTTTGAGTGTCAGCCTCTCTCTGTGTCACCCACAAGCTTCAGTCTACTCCAAGCCCACTGTGCCACCATACCGCCATATTCCAATATTATTCCTTTATTATTTTGATAGATGAGACCGTTCAAGCAGTACACTATTACTCTGCCTGTCAAAGAACATAGAAGAGTAGAAGTGGCAATCTTGATCCAAGTTTAAGGATTTCTCTGACAAATATCGCTCTGATGATGAGAAGCATGAAGGACTTTTCCCAGGGTGCAAAGCGCTGCATAGCATCGATACATTTTTTTTCATTCTTTGCTTATATATAAGTCTATTTTTTCCAGTACACTTCCATAACAATGTGTTTTTTAAGTATTACTTCTGAAAAGCTATTTTTGTTTTGACATTTCTTTTGTTTTTGTACAGGTATATTATTTAGTGTTAAATTCATCCACGTGTCCTTGCATTTATGATCAGTCGATACTTTCAAGGTATTGAGCACGTACAGGGTCTATAACTAAAGGGTACCTGTGATACACTCACAAAGTTTCAGCAATTTATTCAAGATGACAGAAAAAAATATATGTCATTTAACTTTCAGAAGACTTACAACCTTGTGCAAATTAATTGTAGACAGTTGCCACGGCTATATGCAGACAAACTGACCACAGTCAAGACGGACATCACAGTCACATTAATTCACACATCTCATTGGGTCCGGATTAAAAATTGTTTGGGAATAACCCAGGATGGGGTGCCAATCCAACACAAGGCACACGCACAATTTATAGCTATGGGGAATTTGGCAACTCCAATTAACCTCAGCATGTTTTTGGACTATGGAAGTAAACCAGAGAACCTGGAGGAAACCCCATTTTTACAGGTGCCCGAACCCCAGAGCATTCATTTTAAACATTCAGGGACAGCTGAAGCACAGTCACACCACATAGCCTTAACCCCACCCAAGCAGGTCTGCCAATCTGTGGGCACAGTGTCTCCTCTGTCCATCCATGCAGTCACACCACATAGCGTTAACCCCACCCGAGCAGGCCTGCCAGTCTGCGGGCACAGTGCCTCCTCTGTCCATACACGCAGTCACACCACCTAACCCTAACCCCACCCGAGCAGGCCTGCCAGTCTGCGGGCACAGTACCTCCTCTGTCCATCCATTCAGTCACACCACCTAACCCTAACCCTACCCGAGCAGGCCTGCCAATCTGCGGGCACAGTACCTCCTCTGTCCATCCATTCAGTCATACCATTCAGCCCTAACCCCACCCAAGCAGGCCTGCCAGTCTGCGGGCACAGTACCTCCTCTGTCCATCCACTCAGTCATACCATTCAGCCCTAACCCCACCCGAGCTGGCCTGCCAGTCTGCGGGCACAGTGCCTCCTCTGTTCATCCATTCAGTCACACCACCTAACCCTAACCCTACCCGAGCAGGCCTGCCAATCTGCGGGCACAGTACCTCCTCTGTCCATCCATTCAGTCATACCATTCAGCCCTAACCCCACCCAAGCAGGCCTGCCAGTCTGCGGGCACAGTACCTCCTCTGTCCATCCACTCAGTCATACCATTCAGCTCCAACCCCACCCGAGCAGGCCTGCCAGTCTGCGGGCACAGTGCCTCCTCTGTCCATCCATTCAGTCATACCATTCAGCCCTAACCCCACCCGAGCTGGCCTGCCAGTCTGCGGGCACAGTGCCTCCTCTGTCCATCCATTCAGTCACACCACCTAACCCTAACCCCACCCGAGCAGGCCTGCCAGTCTGCGGGCACAGTACCTCCGCTGTCCATCCACTCAGTCATACCATTCAGCCCTAACCCCACTCGAGCAGGCCTGCCAGTCTGCGGGCACAGTGCCTCCTCTGTCCATCCATTCAGTCACACCACCTAACCCTAACTCCACCCGAGCAGGCCTGCCAGTCTGCGGGCACAGTACCTCCTCTGTCCATCCACTCAGTCATACCATTCAGCCCTAACCCCACTCGAGCAGGCCTGCCAGTCTGCGGGAACAGTGCTTCCTCTGTCCATCCACTCAGCGTACTCTCTGCCCCGTTGGTTGTGCAAACCTGCAGGTCCCAGGCTCCTGAGGTCCATGTGACATCTTGTTTCAATTCATTTACACAAGGGTATATGTACAAAAACTTCCAGTTCTAATTATAGTATTCACTGAAAGGAAAATATTATACAATCAGCACATCAATCCATCCATTTTACACAACTGCTTATTCAATACATCCAGTCTGGGCAGGGGAGACCTTGAATGAAATTCCATTCCATTTCTGGGCAAGCACTCACACTTACAATACAACACACTATGGGCCAATTACAGATACCAATTCTCATAAATATATATTTCTGGACTATATAGAAGAGAAAACCTTGAGAATATCTTAACGCCATACACACAAAGCCCATGGTCAGGAATTTAACCCTCTGCCTGGGACATATGATGATGCAATACTAACATCACTTTCCATCCATCCATCCATCCATTTTCCAAACCGTTTATCCTACTGGGTCACAGGGGGTCCGGAGCCTATCCCGGAAGCAATGGGCACAAGGCAGGGTCCATCCATACATCCATCTTCAAATTGTTTATCCTTAGCAGGGTCACAGGGAATATTGTCCATGCATTCATCCATCCATCCATCCATCCATCTTACAACTGTTTATCTTTAGATAATATTATTCATCTATGCCGTCTGTCAGTCTCTGTCACTCCTACCGTGTTCCAGTTAGGGCTGCACTCGAATTTTAATCACAATCACAATTTTGGCTGCCACAATTAAATTAAGATGATCGTCGGTGATATTAACATTTGAATTGCGGGCTCTGCTGCATATCAAATCAAGCACTTTCTCAACCAAAAGTCAGCCAACCACCAGGGGGCGAACGAAAGCACAGACTGCATGAGCGGAAACCTCAAATTGAGACAGTGAGACGTAAAGTTGGGAGCAGAATGTTATATGTTTTTGTACTTATTAATTTAAGTATTTCCAAAGATTAATTTTAATCCCCAACAGTGATAAAATAAAAGCCTTGCTTTAACATAAATACTAAAAAAATAGATCGTTTTAATCGCTATTACAGTTGGGTATGGGCTCGCGGTCTTATTTGGAAAAGATACAAAAAGAGACGCATATATTGTTTATTCATTCGATTTGTATTTGCCCAAGTAACAAAGCAAAAGAATGATTAGCCGCTTCAGTCGAAAACTGAATTTTACTTATTTCAAATAAAATGCAGGGTTGGCAACTTTGGTCAGCTGCATGGCATGAGATTTTCTGTTCTATGTTCTGCACATACATTTACATGCATGTAAGTTTTATTACCTTGTAAATAATCTGTAGGGTTTTAAAACTGCCGTAACGTTTTTGATGCAGCTAATTTTAAGTTCAGAATGGAATATAGATTTTGCCGTAATATTTCCTGTGTGTATACTACAACCCTGAACACGTACATATTTTTGTTTCACCGGAATTGATTTGTATAGAAAATAACAGTATACAGTTGTTAAAAAGCAGAAATTTCGACCAACATGAAATAACCAATAAACGACTTCTATTTATTCAAAATTTTATAAAATGCATACTACATTTAAAAATTTCCAGCCTTACGGACAGAACAGCCACTCTGTTATGAACATTACGGCTTTTTGAGTGTTGTTAGCTGCTGTTATTATTAGGGGGTAATCAACGTTACCTGCAGGATCGCTATTTTTCTTTTTGCTGCAATTGGTTTCATTATTACTTAAACCCTTTAAATTCTCATCCTTGCATTAGAATATACAGTGAATATTGATGGTATCTCATGCTGCGTCATATGTTTTAAAATTACTACACACTGAATATTGAACTGAAACTTGACATAAGAAAATTAAATCGCAAATCATAATCGCAATGTCCGTCAGAAAAATCGCGATTAGATATTTTCCCCAAATCGTGCAGCCCTAGTTCCAGTTTGGCTAGCAAGGGTCTCTGCCACCCATCCTGTTTCCTCCCCTCTTGTGCAAAACCACTCATACCTGTTCCTTTTCTAATCCACTTTATCCTTATATATAGGTCCAAGAGTGTGTGTTGTTCCCTAATTCGGTCATTGTTAGTGCTGTACATGCTACTGTTGGTGTACTGTGTTAATCCCAGCTTGCAAGTAGCTAATCCTAGTGTTTTATGTTACTGTTTACTCAACACTCCCCTGTGCTTGGGTCATCCCTGGTCCCCCCTGAATTTTCCTCCCTACCCCCTGTTTTGACCCCTCAGTCCTTTTATTTCCATCTCATTGTATGTTCTTTCTGTTCTGCAGTAAAGTCCCCTTTAGTTACCCAATGCTGCATCTGGATCACTCCTTCCCTCTCTTAAATCGTGACACTATCCATCCATCCATCCATCCATTTACCGCGTATTCTTAGCTAGGGAATAATATTCATTATAAAACCAAAAGCATCCGGATTTTGATTAGCCTAACGTCTCATTTAATCTAGTTTTGTTCACGAATCAAAAAGAAGGCTATCAAGTACTTCTCCAGACAGTTAGTTTTTTACAAATGCCCAAGTGCAAAGGCATTTGCAAGAAATACATTTAAATATGTGATCATGGATAACAGTATATGAGGGCTAAGGGTCTAGTGACTCAGCTATCAGAGGCTGGGGGCAGAGAGAACAAAACAGTTGACTGTCATCCTCTAGACCAGTGTTTTCCAACTTTTCCGGTCTTCAGGGACCCACAGATGGTCCATGTTTTTGCTCATTCCCAACTCCCTGCTAGACGGTCCAGATATTCACGGGGAGCTGGAGGGAGGAAAAACGTGGACCATCTATGGGTCCTTGAGGACCAGATTGAACAACACTGCACTAGACACTGTGGTAAGCTAAACACCTCGGTCCTGTTGATGATCTGTGAGCCTGGAGCCAGATGGCCACAGGCAGGAGGCAGAAGACAGAACAAAAACAGAAGCTTTTTATTGACAAATAGTTTGGGTATAGCAGAGGAGAGATAACAAGTTCAAAAAAGGATATCCAATTGTCCTCTCAATGGTGCCCACTGAGATAAGGATCCCTATATAGGTACAGACTTGCATCCTGTTGGGAATGGACCCTGCCTAAGCCCTTAAATGAATAAGCTTGCCTGAATTAGACGTGTATTTGTGTGTGTGTGTGTGTGTGTGTGTGTATGTGTGTGTGTGTGTGTGTGAGTTTGGTGTAATGTTTTGCTACAGACACTCATAATTACATTTTTATTATTTGGAGTACCAGGACACAGAGCAGCATCTCCCTGTAGTCTGTGAATCATGACAACCTTTTAAGGTTCTTTATCGGGAAACAGATGTCTGGCAAAATGTTTCACAGTGAAGGATTTGCCGTTTGAGAGATAAAGGGTCATTTTAGGGTTCAGTATCAGTGAGTCTATCTCCTCTGTCTCAGCTTCAGTTGCAGAAACAACCACGTGAAGAGCTTCCGTCCCTCTCTTTCTCACCCCGTTTGTCTTTCACCCACCGTACAGTAAATGCTAAATCGTACAATATTGGGGCAATTCTGCATTAATTAGTTTTTTGTGAATCAAATGGAAAAGAATATAAATGTGGAAATAAATTCAGGGCAAGCATAATGCTGAATATTTATCGCTAAACTCGAAGTGGTTCAAGGTATGAAATAGAAAGAAATCCATCCATCCATCCATTTTCCAAACCGCTTATCCTACTGGGTCGCGGGGGGTCCGGAGCCTATCCCGGAAGCAATGGGCACGAGGCAGGGAACAACCCAGGACGGGGGGCCAGCCCATCGCAGATAGAAAGAAATAAAAATAGAAAATAAAACAGAACTTCATACAAGTATATAAATGTATGTAGGTTTCTACAAAAGAGTTGATGGCAGACATGTAAATAGATATTTCAGTTTATGGAATTTCATTTCAGGAAAGAAATTCAATAACTGCATTCTAGAGTGTCACTAGGCGTATCTAGAACTTATAGACCCCCTGACAAAATGTCATATTACCTCCCCCCACCCCCAAATTTTACATATTCAAGGGTCCTTGTCAAGTACTGGGCCCCCAGAACCTGTCCCTGTCTTTATCTGAAAGCGAGGAAATTACATATTACAGTGCATTTTGTTTTATTGTAACAAAGTTCTCTTTAATTGAATTTTTATTTTGAAAGTGTCACTATCACATATATATTAATATCTAACTGTATTACTATCAACATACTGTTCACAGAGCATACTGTGACCATGCATCGCAATTCTGGAAGCATTAACAAATGAAGTCATTGTTAATGAATTTGTGGGTCTTTTGTAATCATTACATGTGGTTTCTGTGCTTTTTGTCACATTTCTAAATTGAGTTTCCTATGTATTATTTTGTGCCAGTCCTATCTATAATTAACATTATAAGAATCATCCTAATGATATTATAATATCACTGACAAGCAAGTACAGTATTGCTCACAATCACTCACAGTCTTCTTGCGATCAATACTCCACGGCTATGGGAAGATGAACTGCATTGATCCAGGGTGTCTGAGTGTTTCTGACGCAGCCAACTGGGGAGTCTTTGGATTTTGTCTTCTTCCACAGCAAAGCCCCGCCCTCCAGATTCCTCCCCTGCTGCCACCCTTGACTGGATCTGTCACAGGCGGCTGCGGGGTTGTCTCACATGATAGCGATGTCCGCCCGTCCATCTGGGCCCAGTGTGCATCTCCTTCCTCCTCAGTCTCTCAGAGCCCCTTCCTGCCGGTTCATCATAATAGGCTCATGCAGTTTTTTCAATTGAACGTTCCGCAGAGCTTCATTACTTATTTCCATGATGTTTTTCACGTATCTTCCCCCCTCATGTAGTGTCCAGTCAGGCTGACAAGCTCCTGAACTGCGATTTAAATGGATTCTGGCACTGCAGAACCTGCACTAAACTTGAAAGTGTTGTCTGGGATCTTTTGATTCTGTGTTGAAACACCGTCAAAGCCCCGCCCACTTCTAATTAAATTGTCAACACATAATACCAATATAAAATTTTGTTAGAATGTAGACAGCGGGTGTGAATTCTCTTTTTTTATTAAGTTTATGATATAGGTCAGCACGGGGCTGCTGGTTTACGGTGGCGATGATAGTGATTTGTGTTTGCTGTTCAGGGTCTAAGTGAGATTGTAGGGCTCATGAAGGTGGTATGAATCAATGTTGAAGGGCCTGCAGGAACAGAGATCTTCAGCACCTCACTGCCACTGTGGCCACAGATAACAGAGAGGGAAACAGTGACCATCTGGATGTAATTCATTGTACTCCCTGGGAGAGAGGAGTTCCCAACCTACAGATGAGCTTACCCTATCCACAGGCCACCAAAGCAGCAAAATTTCAAGTTCTGATAGAAACTTAGGAAGCTCTGGTGCCACGCCTCTTCTGCCAGCTGGATCCGGGCAATGATTCACAATTTCAAACAAACAGGCATGAAGCCATTGATAGATAAACAGGGACTCACACATTGACTGAACCCTTCTTTGATCACCAAGTGCTCACTGCACAATGTGACTGAGTGTTTGCAGGCAAATCTCTTTTTATAAGAATGTGTTTCTCCATAAAGCTGCATGATCAGGCCTTGAACACAGTCTATATAATTCCAGTAAAATATTCAGTTATATCACTGAAATTTGCTTTGTCCCAGTAATATTTAAGTCTTACTGTTGTAAACAATATTCTGCATGGTAATTAAAAATATTCTCATAGATAAACAGAAGCACATTGTGATGACTAAATAAAAACATCAATAAAATTCTGCCAGGTGATCAAACTAAAGCTATATTCACATTGCAAGACTTATTGTTCAATTGCATTTTTTGTTCAGAATTATGATTACAAGTGACCTATATCTAAATGTAATATGAACTCATCTGTCCTCCAAAATGGCACGCATACGCACAATGATGCATTTTTGCATCTGGCTGGTGATGACAGGACCTAAAGCAAAAAAAAATCACATGCATTCTGATCTGACTGTTCTCACTCATGTTGCATGGCCATGAATAGGATACAAATCCAAATAGCCCTGAAAATATGAGATCTGTGTCACACTGAGGTAAAAAAACAGATTTGAGTCACTCCAGCTTGGAAATGTGAACGTAGCCTTAGTAAAAACATAAGAGCCAGCTATACTTTATAGGTTTCCCAGTAGGTTTGACTTCACTCTGAAATAGGAGAAGATTAGCCAAAATATGCCTCAAATGTACATGGACATCAATGAAGTATAACAGACATACTTATAAAAAAGAATGGATGGTAATTTGGACAAATTGTTGGCATTTAGCATCTGAAACGGTTGAATGTGTTTTTTTTACTGCTGAGTCAGAGAATCACATCAATGACACATTCCATCGCGTTTATATCAGCACTCAGCCTAGTGGAGCAGAGTGTAAAAGGCAGGCATTTAGCCAAGCCAAATTCACTTAAGTCTGCGTTTGTGGTTAGTCAGATCCTGCGCACAAGTGCAAGGTTAAACACGTCAACAGTGACATTTTTGGCTCATGAAAGAGACGCGATTGTAGGGGTCAACAACATTCCATGATGGGAAATGACACAGTATTCATCAACGCATCATTGGAGTATGTGGCCATGGACAGCAGCATTTAAGTGTCACTGACAGCGTAATGACACAAGACTTCTTTAAACATTCGTCCTGGAGCACTGTTAAAGATCACATGGTCAGGAGAAAGGCAGCTTGACATCTCTGATGGCAGGAGAACAGAAAACCACAAACCGTGTCACCAATAATGACCGACTTTGACTTTGCTGTCAAAGTTCACACCACTATGTTTTTCAATATGACTCAATTCATTTCTAATGCCACCATCTCCAGAACAGTGATCCCATCACTTTACACACGATACAACAAAGCAAGAAAAGATATGACAGCAAAGATACATATAATGGTAGTTAAGAATAAGGTGTAAAAAAACAAAGAGGAATGAAGATTCAGGATTGCTGAGGAAGTGAGATCCTGGGTAATCCATAACAAATTATCAGTTCAACCATGTAATGCCGAATGGCTGATGAGAGGGGATCCAGATGCAGGACAACCAAGGGTTAGAATCGTTGGATGGGAGACTGAGTCAGAAAAGCAAAATGTCTGTCCTGAGGATGCAGGCAGAGTCAGGAGTATGTGAAACACAGGAGAGCAGAGACAAACTCACAGCAAGATGGGGATTGGAAATCAGGCTCACCTGGCAGGTGACTGAGGATCGTAAATACGCACCAGCACACAGCAGGAAACTCTGGCACTTGGATGAAACCCAAGCCGGGAAAGAGTAAAAATAAAAGAAGGCTCGTAATTGCATATGGGACAATTCCTCACACTACATAGAGTATTTAGACCGAATATATAGCAGTAGAGATTCATGGGAATTGCTATGGGAGTGAGTAGGTATGAAATACAAATAAATTAAAACCATCTGTATGAAATCACTGCAGTATTACTAGGGCTGCGTCTGTTTATTACTCCTAAGTGCCTAAGTGGATTTTTAACAAGTTTTTAGTTTCCACAGTTGAACAGGGCACATAATCAATCACATGCAAGCTTGTGTCATTAGCTCTATAATTATGTGTTATTATAATAATCTGTGTGCTTAGCTGGGTGCAGTATACAAAAATATCTTTACTGCTTTTTAATTGATGTGGCTCAAGTTAACTACCCTGTCAAAGACAAACGTCTGCTAACTATTGATAAGTAGATCAATTTTCATTTATTACCCAATAAAAAGTGCATCTTGGTTTATGGTTGCATCAGAGCTCCTTTACATCAAAAAGTGTATTTCTAAGAACTTTCTTTGACTAACTAAACAAAGCCCTGCTTTGTCAAAACTGCACTGTCTTGCTCTCTAAACACACACAAAGTAATTAACAATAGCTTGCTGGCACCTAACAAAACCTTTAATAATAAAGAATTTATTTGCTGACTTTGCTCAATAATGAGTCAAACATGTAACGACCTAACAATCCCAAGATCACAACAGGGGTTTACAATTTCCAGACAAGGGATATTGTCAAGCTCTGTGCTGGTTCCGTTCCCGGAGGTCTGCTTTTCATCCTGATAAACTCTGACATCAATTTTTGAAGAAGGTATTTGCTCTTTCAGGAGTCTTCTGTGATTATGGGCTGTAATCACAGTTCCCATGGTATTTTTTCATGTGATACTTCCTCGGCTGAGATAAGCCTTCTGATAATGGTCAGAATATGATGTACAGAAGTCTCTCATTTTATGAGTTCTAAACAAAAATTACAAGATAATTATGAGACAAATAGGCTTTACACTCTATTTCCAATTATTCACAAATACCTTAAAAAATCTTCATCACATAAGATATTGCTTTCATCTGGATTTATTTCCCAGTCCTATCCCCTTTATTTCCCCTTTTGTTGCAGATTCGCTCCGTACACCTTGAATGTGTTATGTTTAATTGCAAAAAAATAAATAAATAAAATAAAAATGTACGACTTGGTGGCTACAAATGCTACCAGTGAATATTAGAATGAATTTAGTGAACAAAAGGTTACAGATGTTTACATGGTGATGATTTTGATGGCAATAAAAACCAAAAGGCAGGTCACATGACGTGATTCATCTGCTTCCTGTTCATTTCACTTTTCAACCGCCTTTATAGCCCAGCAAAATAATTGGCTAAAAAAGCTAAAAAGTTTTTGATTAAATGACTCACAACTGAGCCATACCACAACTGTTTGGGTCTTTTACTTGTCTTTAAGTGGTGACTGGAGTCTTTGAACAGGTTCCTGCCATATTATAAATGCTGGAAGTGTGTTTCCATGGCGATGTTGACATGCCAACTTGCAGTCAAGTTACAGAGAAACTTTCTACCAGTTGTATTGCCAGAGACAGGGTATTTTGCCCCAAATGTACGAGCGGGAGAATGAAATGAGTGAGCCAAAAGTATCCTACCAGGCAATCACTGCAAAGAGAACTGCCTGAAAATGACATTTTATCTGGCCTGAGGTTATTTCAAAGTACCCTGTCAGAGAAGATCTAAAATATTACAAGATTATGATGGAAATTAATACAAATTGTTTCAGGCAAAGCACAAGGGAAGAGTCACGTGATAAAATCATTAAATCTTCACATCCTGGAGGCAAATATGAACTATGAGTAAATGACTGTCAATGCCATAGCTGTGACATTTATCCTAGATTTTACAGAACAAGCATCTCATGTGCATGTTATAAAGCGGAGGGCTTTCTAACTTAGTGCTAATGAGGCATGATTAAATAAAAAAAACAGCTCCTGATATTTTTGCCCTCTCCCAACAAGAGGGGAAAATAGTGGGTGTTTCTCAATACCAAGAAGGCAAAGATAGTACAAGATCTTGCCAAGTTGCCTCCCAAGCACGGATTTTGGATGCAATGAATCATGGGAGATTTTTACTATCTTTTGTACTTCAATTCAATTTTTATATAGCGTCTTTCATAACAGAGTCATCCCAAGGCGCTTTACATGGGTGTGTTGTGATAGACTACAATGTCATCAGAGAGTACTTCTCTTCTTAGTACTGGAACTGGTCTTTAGGAATGGAAGACGATGTAAAATTCGTGCATTACAACACAAGTACAGTCAAATATGCATCTTGAGAAACACCAAATAAATCTAGTATAAAAATTAATAAAATTAATATAATAATAAACATAATATGTCATCTTTATCTTGTTTAATTAATGGTGAACTTATATTGAACATTATAACAATCTGTCACTGAAATATAAACAAACTAAACATTTCCGGTAACTGTTGATGAGTTCTGCACATCAGCCTGTAGGAATTTTAGACCATTCCTCCACAAACCTTTTATAGGGTTATGGTCAGTATTTTGACTTGGCCATTCCAAAAAATTAAGTTTATTCTGCTTAAACCATTTTTTGATAGAATGATTTGTGTTTTGCGTTGCTGGCTTGATATATTATCCACTTTCTCAAGTGCTTCAGGTCAGAGACAGATATTCTGACATATTCCTGTAGAATATGCTGGTTCTATTTAGTATTCAAAGTTCCATCAATGATGGCAAGCTGCCAAAAGTAAACCCAAAGCATGACACTGCAAATCACAGATGGGACGAGGTTTTTGCATCGGAATGCAGTGTTTGCTTTTTTGATAAACATAATGCTTCTCATTCAAGTGAAAAGGTCCATTTTGTACTCATCCATCCAAAAGTCTTCTAGCTTATCCATATGGGTTTAAGCAAACTTTAGATGGCAATGTTCTTCTGGAAAAATACTGGCTTTCTCTCTGCAGTCCTGCCATGCACACTACTGTTGTTCATCACTGTCCTGATGGTAGACTCATGAATGCTGACATTAGCCAACTCCAAATAGGCTGTCAGATTCATTGACATTACCCTGGCGTTCTTTGTGACCTGCCGGACTATAACATGCTTCTGATCCAATTGATTCTAAATTCTCCTTCAAATGAACATTGGATTATTTTCCTCAATAAATAAAGGAACAAACACACCGCCTGGCCAAAAAAATTGTCACCATTTGAATTTAAATCAGCAAGTACTTAGGAGCCAATGATTGGATCATTATTACAGCTCAGCAACGTTATGCAGCAATAAAGTGAAGTCAGCTGAGCACCGGAATCTCCTGAATGGCCAGATTATCCCATCAATGGATTTTTTCTTCCCTAACAGCATGGACATATTCCAGGACTATAATGCCAAGATTCATCAGGCTCGAATTGTCAAAGAGTGGTTCAGGGAGCATGAGGAATCATTTTCACACATGACCACCACAGAGTCTTGAGCTTAACCCCATTGAAAGTTTTTGAGATGTGCTGTTTTTGAGACCTTATGGAGTGGGTCAACTCACCTATCATCGATACAAGATCTCAACGAGAAACTAATGCAAATCTGAATGAAAAAAAATGTTGAGATGTTACATAAACATGTGGAAACCACACGCCACAGATGCTGAATCTATCAAATCATACATGCTTCATTTAAAAATCACTGGCACATCCAATCAGATTTGTGCGCAAAAATTGAGAAAATTGTAAAGGGTTTTCAAACTTTCTTTGACCGCTTTAGGTATATTTTCTTTTGCTTTTTAGATGTTAGCATGTCCCATAAACTATACAGGTCACATTTTCCTTTAACCATGAAGCTCTTTTAATAAGTTTCTACTTGGACACTTAATTTTAAAATTATATATTTTATCAAAGTATTTTTCAGCCAAAACCCTCAGGTGCCAGCAAGCCATGATTATACACCCATCAGAGAAATTCAGTTAGCGTGTCCTAAAAACATTACTTGGGTCTCAGAGTTTTCTTGCTTATAATATTAATTATTCTGAGGTTGCCCTCCTAAGTTCTGAGTTATATAAGATTAACACATCTATATTTTCATCAGTTCACCACTGAGAAACTGACAAGAACTTCCTGAAAAATTTGTACTGTTTTGAGACATCGAGCAACCCAAGTCTAGTTGACGTGGAGCACAGGTTTCAACAAAGATATCCTCTGTCTTAAACTTTCAACATCCATGTTATTGAGCCCTCTTCCTGCATACTGTGTTCCAGAACCTTCCATCCAGTCAGCACCCTCAAGTCCCAGAGGTTACCTCTATCCCGTGGTGTCCTGACCACTCTCACTGCTCTCTCTCTCTCTCTCTCTCTCTCTCTCTCTCACACACACACACACACACACACCACACACACATACACAGATACAGAGGTTTGAAAAGCCTAATCATAATTATTACATCCTTAACCCCCAACCAGCTCTAACCTTAACCAAAAGTACCCAAACAAAATACAAGACTTTTGGCATTTTTAGTTTTTTGATTTCATTTACAGATCTTTATAAATTTTAGGTTATCCTTGAGGGGATTGAAAAAATGGTCCCCACAATGCAAAGTTACAGGTTTCTATCACATTGTGGGGACACGCACACGCACACACACACACGGGCCATGTCTGCCCATCCAGACTAATGATGCACAATGCTAACCTTCACCTACACTGACTTTTGGTCAAAGGAACAATGTACATCTGCCTCCCAGAAAACACAATTTCCCCTGCAGTAGCCCTGTTAATTTATCTCCACTGCCAGTCCTTCACCTAAAAGAATTGTTTTCCTCTGTAAATGTCATGAAATTGAATTGAAATGTTATAAAACAAAAGTCAATACTAATTCTGTTGAGTGTTTCATAATGGACCCATATGTTAAATGGGCCTTTTCAGGCCTATATTCATAAAATGAAATGGAAAGAGGATCTTTAACATACATTGATACACCCAGTGCCATTTCTTTAAGTTTTGCCTTGGAAAAAGTACATTGTTTTCATCAATGTCTTGGAACCTAGATTTAAATAAACAAACAAACAAATAAATTATGTCTGCAAAGCACATGAAATTAAACTCATGGAACGAAATTAAACTCATGGAAACCTAACTGAAAACACATCTTAACTGATGATATCCGTCCTGTAGCTTAATAAACTGGGAACCTTATTAAATCCTGGAATTCTACGGGTGTCTGTATGGGGATTATGTTGGCTCACCCAGAGAGAATCTTCGCATGCAACATCCCGAAACTCAGATGCTGAAGGGCAACAAACAACACGGCCTTTAAAGACATGAGCGAATTTCAGAACGGCCATAAGCAGGTAATTGTCTCACGTGCTCCAGCAGCCATGCAATTATTTTCATGGGAAAACCATGGTCTAGGGGTGGCATATGTTAGTGTCACATTAGACATACATATTCCACTTTGCATGAAACATAAGAAAAATAGTAAGAGTAATTTGACTTGATCAGGATGAGCTATCTGTAACAACATCCTGACCTTGACATGACAAGAGCTGTGCATATTTATGTGGGTGACGCTTTGGTTTATATTGACCATTACAATATCAGGGGATTCATCCATCCATCAATCCATTTTCCAAACCGCTTATCCTACTGGGTCGTGGGGGGTCCGGAGCCTATCCTGGAAGCAATGGGCATGAGACAGGGAACAACCCAGGATGGGGGGCCATCCCATCGCAGGGCACACTCACACACCATTCACTCACACATGCACTCCTATGGGCAATTTAGCAACTCCAATCAGCCTTAGCATGTTTTTGGACTGTGGGTGGAAACCGGAGTACCTGGAGGAAACCCCGCGACAACATGGGGAGAACATGCACATACATGTGACCCAGGCGGAGACTCGAACCTGGGTCCCAGAGGTGTGAGGTGTGAGGCTTCTTTGAGTAAAGGGATGGTGGCCCTGAACATTAAAACTGGTGTTTTTTTGAAGACAAGCAAAAAGAAGGTGTCAAAAAGGAGCCCTTTCTATGACTCACAGAGTTTGATGAAATTGGTTTTATTGTCATAAGATGAGACAGATCCGAAACACAAAGCATCCTCCCATTCTGAACGCCCCAAGCATACTGACAGGTTCTTCTGGACGGTCTGTGAGTCCATTGGATGAGTCACTGCAGGAAGCAGAAGCTGACCAGATGGAAGGTTCCAGAATGAGGTGTGCAGGAATAGGACTCAAGTGTGTATGGTTACTTGAGTCAAGGGAAAAGAAGCATCAGAACATCATGCTTACAGACAGGAATTAAGCAAACAGACCAAAACTATGTGACAGATCAGACTGGAGTGATAGGACTGAGCAGTGAGCAAGGCTGCTCAGTATATTTTTATATCCTAATTAGGTCCCAGGTGTCCAAAGTGCCTTTAAAAGGACTTGTGCATTGCAAAATGACCACATGTCAGCAGCCGAGATGCCGGACAGCTCCTAGCATTCTGTGCTTGAGGCCCTTTTAGCAAGAGAACAAAAGGAGTGTGCATAAGAAAGCCTATTCATGTTTTACTTTATTATACAAAATGTGAAATGTGGAAGGAGATTGACTGGGGCTTATTTGCAAGTCTTGAAAGACTTTTTTGGGATTTGATCTCCTTGTAGATCAGGTAGAAAACTCCCCTGTTCATCTTGGTCCTGGAATCAGTGGTTCCATCAAACATGAAAGGTAACACTTCCTATGAATGCTATGGCTATACAAATCTATGAACACACTTATAACACATTATAATGCATTCATAAAGCATTATAAACATGGCTATAAATATTTATAAAATGGCATAACACATTATAGCTATGTTTATTATGCATTATGAATGATTTATGAAGTTCTCATTTAGAATGCATCTAGAATCATTATAATGCAGTAGAAATCATCCTCAATTCTTATACCGACTATTATGATGCATTATGAAGGTATCTACAGTGCATGATAGATGAGAGCTTCATTGAACCTTGTGAAGTATTATAGTCAACACTATAATACCTTGTGACTGTAAATAGAAGATGCTGTAATGTTTTATTAATTCTTATGCAAATGGTTATAATGCATTATGATGAGTGTCAGCAGAAGATGCTGTAATACTTTAAGATGTTTAAGATGCTGTAATACTTTAATTAAGGTTAATTCTTACACCAAATATTATCTTATAGGTGACAGCTTTAAGTAAAGTGATACCGGTATACCCTTAATTTTAACACCATAAAAAGATTAGTGTTAATTGCACAAGCCCCCATTGTGTTCAAGCCTGGTGGTTTGAGGGCCAGCCTGCAATGCCACTGCATATCTTCCCCGTTGTATGGAAACACACACCTGTGCTAAAAGCAATGAGGGGACGATAAAAGCTGAAGGTGTGAAGCAGCTCCTGCATGATTCTTGTGCAAGATTTTGCCATTGAATGTGAAGCTGGATGCATAAGAAAGCTTCACTGAGATAGAAATATATACAGGACATATTTTTCGATGTGACTGGTTTTGTCAGATGGAGCCACAGCCACGATATTTACCTGAACAATCTCAGTACAAAAAAATACTTTCTGCTGAATGATTAATGAAAAAATGCACGTAAGAAACAAATATTTTTTGCCTGTGTTTAACTTGAAAGATTAGGGTTAGGGTTTAAATACAATCTTTAAAATACAAGTATTTTAAAGATATAAATACTGATAATATTCAATGTTTTCATTTTCTTTTTGCACATTTTTTTCTGCTATCTATATGCTTCCCCTCAATCATGTGATCAATATTATTAAAGTTACAGCCTTAATTTTTATTTAAAATGTGTTGCTGTACTTAAAGTTAGATTTTCAAATGAAATAAAACTACAAGCATGTTCATTTGACAGTATGTTAGTTTAAGGATGAAATGTAAAAAGTATGGAATGAAATGAAATGATTGGGCTTTACCAGGACTGTGAGCGACTGCATCATTCCAGATGTTTCTAGGACTGAACATGTAAATTAAATGATGATGAACGCTTAGAGAGCAGTCATCTTAAAGCCCCCTGGGATTTGTATTTAATATCCTACCTCCCCCCTCATCGTCCCAGGATTTAATTACTTTTAATACCAATTATTAAAAAACTGAAAGAGCAGTGAATTATCCATCCATCCATCCATCCATTTTCCAAACCGCTTATCTTACTGGGTCGCGGGGGGTCCGGAGCCTATCCCGGAAACAATGGGCACGAGGCAGGTAACAACCCAGGATGGGGGGCCAGCCCAGCGCAGGGCACACTCACACACCATTCACTCACATGTACTCGAACCTGGGTCCCAGTGGTGTGAGGTAACAGTGCTAACCACTGCACCACCATGCCGCCCCTTACAGTGCTAACCACTGCACCACCATGCCGCCCAAGCAGTGAATTATTTTCACAAATATGAATATTATCTACATATCATCCTCATATCAGAAAAGATCAAGGTAGGTTGAACATCAAAGTATTAGGAGCAAAGAAAATGGTCAGAGGCCACAGAAGTATCTGTGACTTAAGGTCATTCCTGGTTAAATCAGAGGTACTTCCTGTCATACTTGTGTAATTCAGATGTTGAGAATGGTCAAATATCTGTCACGTAAGCAAGATGACGGTGGCACAAGGTATAAACAGAGAATGAATCTGTTTATACTGCCAATTTGTTAAATTATTAACCTTTCTGGCACAGAGTGCTAAAAGGTGACGTGATCTTTGTTATTTTAAAGGTTTTAAAGATACATGAATCTTAACAACCTGGCTGCTCTGGGTCAGAGTATTAATTTAATCAATAAAAATATGCGAATCTAGCCATTTTTGATGGAGAAGAGGAACATTTATCTGTAGCTTTAGGAAGCAGGTATTACAGACATCCCACCATAGGCGAACTGATATCAGAGAGGTGGACGTTTGTCTTATATTGGGCTGACAGCTTTCTGGAACACTGCGCATCATTTGTGGGCGTCAGGGAACTGCTGACAATTTGAGGGAGACTCTTGGAACTTCCAGGAGAGGTAGGATGTCTGGTGTTGTGTTTCAGCAAATGCCATCTCACTCTTACACTTTAACAGAGTAAGAATACCTCAAGGATGTATGAGCTGTTTTCTGCCATGTGTCAGGATCGCTACCCATCTGGTGCTCTTCCATGTGCCTTCCCTCCGTTTGTCCAGTTCTCACTGCCCATCTTATTTGGTGTTACCCTTGTGTGATTCCCTGCTCCCCGGGCCGCGGCATGGCTTAACGGGCTAAGCGGTCAGCCATCTTCCAGGCTGCCTGTTTTATTGTTTATTATTTAACTCAATATGATCCATTCCAATGTGTCTGAAGTGGAACATGCCTAACTAATTTGAAATATAGGTAATTATTCCCTAAACAGTTAGCGATGGACTGCAGCTTTTGATGGTTTCGCTTCTGAAATAAAATGGTCCAACGATCATGGGGGCAGCCAAAGGTTTCCAAGGTGTGGCAGTGGTGGTTCAGAGTTTTGAAAATTTGGGTCTTGTCTTACTGATTAAGGAAAATGTGGGTCCGGAGGTTAAAGGGACCCTTTTATGGACGTCCAGTTTTTCCCTTCCTTTCGTTACTGTCTTATATCGCGTCATGTGAATGTAAACGGTCTGCAAAGTCTTAAGGCAAAAATTAGACGCCAAAGGGAGTAACTCTCACCACAGAAACCTCTCCTCCCTAATCTGTGTGAAACACCTCATTTGAATTGCAGCCTTTACTTCCATAACATGGTGAGGTCACGTACTTATTGGATACCTGCAGACTGCAAGACAGGGGCACAACATGTAGGTCAAACCAACCAATCAGAGTATACTGGGATCACCAGGGGGTGGGGCTTAAAGCTCTAAGCGAGCAATTCACACAGTTATATAGACAAAGTGAGTAGAGATGTACAGTAGTGTTTTTGGAATACTGGAGCATGTGAATCTATTCTAGTAGACCTGAAAAATAAACATTAGAACAGTGAAAATGAGCATAATAGGACCCTTTTAAACCAGTTTTTAAGACAAAGCCAGTTAGTTTACTATAGGATCCATACTGCCAGTTACCTTCGAGGTGTTTAATTTTTGCATAGCCTGATACTGCTGGGTACAAGAATCCACACAGAAGAGGGGTGTCGCAGTCAGGTCATTTAATTCCTCACTAGTACGCTGGCAAGTGAGAATCATGCCTGGCACGGACAGCGGGAAGAAGGGAAAGCACTCATGTTCAATTAATAACTCAGGAAATCAGCAGAGCTCACTGAAGCCCATATCTGCACAGCTCCACCGGAAAAGGAGCCACTTTCATTTAGACCAGTCAGGTGTTACAGGATTTAATGATCAGAGACGCACACAAGCTCTTCATTTCAGGCTGAAGGTTGGCAATGTCTCCTCCATGTCCAAAAAATATATCAGCACTCAGGAGATAAGAACATCTTGGAGGGGGGTTACAGTTACGAAAGGTTGCAAATATTACCAGCACCAGGCAGCAGAATCTGTGCCAAACATGGGCGAGTCTCGAGTGTTTGTTGAATGATTCTTATCAGCCTTTAATCACTGTGCCTTGTACTGTGTGCAGGTTAAGGGGAAGGAGATCGGATGGCTGAATTCAATTTCTACTGTTATCACCAAGATCCTTTAAATCCTGCTTTTCCTGAGTGGTAATGCACGACAAAGATCCAGTTTTAATAAATAGATTCTCTGTGTTAAACCAGTGCTGAAAGGGCAAAGTTTATATAAAGTAATTTATGTGTATTAGTATTTGGGTTTCTTTAATGAAAAATCCTAGTTATATCTTTACATAATTAACAATAAAAACTCAGGGTGCTGCAGCTTTCTAAGAAAAAAAATGCTAAATCAATATGGACAATATGAACGGTATTTTATGACTGAAAAATGTCAGAAAAATCTCCCCAGTTATACACGTTCCCAGACTTCACTGCCAGTGAGAAAACGCTGACACCTAAGAGACCTCAAAATGACAGCTGCCATGTGACTCGGAGGAGGATCATGGGACCAGAGCTCAACCTCCTCTTCTCCTTGAGTCCCCAAAAAGCACAGCTTTCTAAATAAAGCATCTCGCTCGACTGGTTGTCCAATTATAATGGTGGTTAATGGTGGTCCTGTTGAAATGGATACTGTTGCTGTGTTTTTAGACACATTTATATGCATATTTAGTGTTGCTCCCAGTAGTCAAATGGTCATTCCTAGATCACACACACCCATATTCTGTACAGTTTAACCCATAACAGAGTGCGGGGATCTATATAATGTGACAGAAACATAAATTACAGGCCCTCCCCTACTCCCCCAGATGGTCTGTTCCATTTCATCTAGTGCATCTAGTACAACCATGTAGTGCCTCTTACCATCTTTCATTTTATAGTACAGATGACATATTCCTTCAGTTAACTAACATTTATATGTATAAATGAGTGGACTGACGTCAGAGATAATCTAGGGTTAGCTCAAGAAACTGACTGGGCATTTCCAAACTATCTTACCATTGTCTGTCACAGAAACTGACTTGGCACCTAAAATTCCTAACTAACTTCGAGAGAGATTTATTTTCCAGAGCAATCAGGGGTTTGTTGGACTATGAAAATCTCCCTATAAGCTGTGGACTATTTTCCAAAGTGTGTATAATTAATAGAGGGGCTGAGGTTTAATAAATTCCTCATATTTGCACTTCCATTTGAGTAAGTGAGAGCAGGCCTGCCAAACCCCTGGAAAGACAGTGGGAGGGTGATGGACTCTTGTACGATGCAGTAGAATCTCTGTGGTCCGAGCAGTGACTCACCAACACCAGAGAATGTAGATTTGACCACGTTTTTTCAGGTTTTGCCGTTTTTTTTTTCTTTTATAGGAAGTGGGTTTGTCAAGGCGATTCATCAGTCCACCAGCTTGTCCTGGGAACAGACCTGACACTCCAGGCGGCCACCTGATGTGCATCACTCACATTTCACCCAAATATGAGGTTAGATCACTGAGCTGAGCTGCATACATTCCCTCCTGCTTAGCTGAGGCCCACAGAATTGCAGCTTTGGGGGCGGCTTGACCAACGTCAACACAGTCTCTCTGAATCACAGACTTCACCTTCTGCATCTTCAATGCTTCTTCCTTAATGTAATGCACTTTAAAATTAACTGAACATTAACTCTCTTCAATAAATTAGAGTCAATCCTCAATCTATATACTTGACATTCCACTGGATTGGTGTTGATTTCAGATGAAAAATGCTAATTGATCTGTAATGATAAGATAAACAGGATACAACCAGCATGCATAAAACAGTCATTTCCCTGGTTAATATCAAATCTATGATACCCAATGCAATAAAAAGAGTTATGCTGAAAGCAAAGAAATACTACTAGAATCTTATTGTACTATTATTGTATTGTTATTTTATTATTTTATATCAAATCATCTGGGATTTTTTGTTGTTCTTAGAGGTGACATGTTTGATCATTAATGCATTTTTCTAGATTGTACAAATAATTTCGATTATTACTTTAATAGTGATGCGTGGTACAAAATTAGATGTGATAGCAGTAATAAAATAAACATTAACAGGTATCACTGATGTATAATCAAAGTGAAAATATGTGTGTAAATGTTACCTGCCATTCCCTGCTCATCGGCTCCTCATGTGTGCCACGCCCCCTGAATTCCCACGTGTGCTTCCCTGATTGTTTCCAGCTTTGTCTGATTTCTTTGCTTAGTCTCGTTGTATTTAAGTCCTGGTCTGACCTGTTCCCTTTGTCTGTCATTGTGGTTCAGTGATGGTTGTCCTAGTCTTGCCTGTTCCCGGTACCTGTTCCCGAATAAACCCCACGTTTGCCCGGATTTTGGCGTGTCTACCTGTTCCTGCCAGCCGACCCGCACGATCGCTGCACCCCGCCGCGAACACGATCGTGACATTACCTGTAAATATAATGCAGCTTTCTAGAAGTCACTGACTACTAAAGTACCCCTGAAGCAGTTTGCATTGTGATCCTAAAAGTCACCCTCTGGTTATGAAGGTGAAGCTCTCTACATTATAATAATAAATGTCGCCCCCTGGTGATGAAGCTGGAGCTCTCTACATTATAATAATAAATATCACTCCCTGGTGATGAAGCTGGAGCTCTGTACATTATAATAATAAATGTCGCCCCCTGGTGATGAAGCTGGAGCTCTCTACATTATAATAATAAATATCGCCCCCTGGTGATGAAGCTGGAGCTCTCTACATTATAATAATAAATGTCGCCCCCTGGTGATGAAGCTGGAGCTCTGTACATTATAATAATAAATATCACTCCCTGGCGATGAAGCTGGAGCTCTGTACATTATAATAATAAATGTCGCCCCCTGGTGATGAAGCTGGAGCTCTCTACATTATAATAATAAATATCACTCCCTGGTGATGAAGCTGGAGCTCTCTACATTATAATAATAAATGTCGCCCCCTGGTGATGAAGCTGGAGCTCTCTACATTATAATAATAAATGTCGCCCCCTGGTGATGAAGCTGGAGCTCTCTACATTATAATAATAAATGTCGCCCCCTGGTGATGAAGCTGGAGCTCTCTACATTATAATAATTAATGTCGCCCCCTGGTGATGAAGCTGGAGCTCTCTACATTATAATAATAAATGTCGCCCCCTGGTGATGAAGCTGGAGCTCTCTACATTATAATAATAAATGTCGCCCCCTGGTGATGAAGCTGGAGCTCTCTACATTATAATAATAAATGTCGCCCCCTGGTGATGAAGCTGGAGCTCTGTACATTATAATAATAAATATCACTCCCTGGTGATGAAGCTGGAGCTCTGTACATTATAATAATAAATGTCGCCCCCTGGTGATGAAGCTGGAGCTCTCTACATTATAATAATTAATGTCGCCCCCTGGTGATGAAGCTGGAGCTCTCTACATTATAATAATAAATGTCGCCCCCTGGTGATGAAGCTGGAGCTCTGTACATTATAATAATAAATATCACTCCCTGGTGATGAAGCTGGAGCTCTCTACATTATAATAATAAATATCACTCCCTGGTGATGAAGCTGGAGCTCTCTACATTATAATAATAAATGTCGCCCCCTGGTGATGAAGCTGGAGCTCTCTACATTATAATAATAAATATCACTCCCTGGTGATGAAGCTGGAGCTCTGTATATAACAATCTTAAATGCTAGCTTCTGGAAGCTCTGTAGATCGATCCATCTTCTAAACACTTATTTTTATCAGGTTTGCAGAGGGGGGCATTCATCCAGAAGAGCATTTGTGAGGTAAGGCACAGATATTGGATGTGAAGGCCTGGTTTAAAATCTTTGTTCAAGTTCATCCCAAAGGTGTTCAGTGGGGTTGAGGTCAGAGCTCTGTGTGAGCCAGTCAAGTTCTTCCACACCAAACTCACCAAATCTAGTCTTCAGGGGCCTTGCTTTGTGGCCTAAGGCACAGTTATGCTGGAACAGAAAAGGGCCTTCCCAAAGGTGTTCCCACAAAGTTGGAAGCATAGAATTATCCAAAATATCCTTGGAATGCTGAAGCATTAGTTCCCTTTCATTGAAGCTAATGGGCCTAACCCCTGAAAAACAACTCCTGCTCCGGAGTGCAGTGGCAGCGTGCTTTACACCACTCTGTCCAACACTTGGCATTGCGCTTGCTGATGTGAGGCTTCTATGCAGCTGCTCGGCCAAGGAAGCCCATTACATGGAATTACTGGGGCACAGTTTTTGTGCTGGATTAATGACAGTGGACATTTGGAACTCTACAATTACTGAGTCAACAGAGCGTTGGTGATTTTTACACACTATGCGCCTCAGCACTCGGTGACCCTGCTCTGTTACTTTATGTGGTCTGCCAGTTTGTTGCTGAGTTTCTATTGTTCCAAAACGCTTCCACTTTGCAATAATACCACTTGCAGCTGACCACGGCACATCTAGCAGGGAAGATAGTTCACAAACTGAATTATTATAAAGGTGGCGTCCTATGACAGTACCATGCTTGAATTCACTGAGCTCTTTAGAACAACTCATTCTTTCACAAATGTGTGTAGACCTGACTGCATGGCTGGGTACTTAATCTCATTTACTTATAGAAATGGGTCTAAATGAAACACCTGAATTCAATGATTAAGAGGTGGGTCCCAATACTTTTGTCCACATAGTATATATCAGACTGTGCAGGGTACAAAGCTGGGATCCAGCCTGGATAGGAAGTCAGTCAAATCACAGGGCAGATATGTACACACTTCCATGCTTTGTGTAATTTAGAAATGCTAGTCAGCCTCATGTCTGTGGACCAGCTGCGTAGCTACAGGTGAGCA
Source organism: Brienomyrus brachyistius (assembly GCF_023856365.1). Taxonomy (NCBI): domain Eukaryota; kingdom Metazoa; phylum Chordata; class Actinopteri; order Osteoglossiformes; family Mormyridae; genus Brienomyrus; species Brienomyrus brachyistius. Next base: position 4,345,454 of record NC_064557.1, on the reverse strand, counting down.
GGGGTGGTCAGTGGTCACCCCAACTGATTGTCTCCACCCATCAGTTGCCGACAGTAGGTAGCTGGCACTAGCAGACCTCACAAGACCCCCATCACAACATACCCATTCCAGGATGGTGTTCTGGTATCTCCACCACTCTGGACTGCAGCTGGAAACCAAAGCACCTGGAGGAAAGCCAGGGAGACCATGCAAACTCCACATTCAGTGAGCAGAGGTGGGGTTCAAACCCACAGTCCCGGAGGTGTGTGGGAACAGCACCCCCCATTGAGCAAGCCAGCTCTGCAGATCATGGTCGTGTGCCTTCAACCTTTACAGGGGAGTAGCATCGTCATACTGGGTCAGTTTGATGCTACAGTTGATTGTACAAAGGTTTGCTAAATAAATGCGATTAATATGCCACACTCTTTTTGGCATGTTTTGTGTCATTATGATGTTTGTGGAATATGACTGTCCATAAGAAATATAATCATGAAAAATTAAAAAATCACATAAGTGTCAAACACAAAATGATCAAAATAATCAAATTAGACTGTAAATTCCCAATGAGCTTAATCGTTCTACCTCATATTGGCTCCAAACATTCTCCAGTTTTCTAAATTATTCATCAAATGCCAGTAAGTCTAAGAGGAATTGTGCAATTTAGAATCAATGAATCACAAGTTAAGAAGCTGATTGAAATAATGATTGCAAGACACAACTCATTTCTCAGTGGGTAAGTGAGTCATCAAGGTGTAGAACTAGCAAAGTACAAGAAAGTTTGTGAGGGAAGAAATGGGAGTTGTGGAAAACCTACAGCTAACCTATACAATCTGGAGAAAAATCAGCCACAACATTAAGAAACGATTAAGCAGTCTTTCCACTGAAGTAATAGATAAGTATTATTGTTCTACCAGTGCTATTTATCAGCTCATGAAGCGACTTAATAGGACCACAGTGCGTAAAGCCAACAGCTGCTAATACAGCATGGAGGAGGCCTTTAAAAGATACTCAGTATGCACAGGCTCGGAAGAGGCTGGACCAGCAGGAAATACAAACTCTGCTATATGGGGCGACGCATCATTAACTACATGAGGACATAAAGTCTGGCTCTGGAGGAGCCATTTACAAAATAACAGCGGGCTATTCTTTAAATGGAGAGACATCCTGGCAAAATTATGAGTTGTGGGTTTTTTTCATTCAATCCATGCTATGAATTGCACATAGGCATTTTATTATGAAGTTTTAATGTACATTTCATGATGTTGCGTCACATTTATCTAGCAGAGGCCAAAGTAAGAGAACAGGGTCTGCTGGTGTCCCTGAAGCAATCAAGTTGAAAGGCCTTGCTCAATGGTCCATCAGTGAAATGAATCGGCCAGCCATGGGATTTGAACTAGCAACCTTCTGATCACTGGCACAGGGTGATAACCCATGGATCCTTATGCCACCCCTGTCTGTTTGACTTCCTTTCAATTGGATCTAGGTGAGTGGGACAGTCACACTCAGGATCTGGAGCCCCTGTTGCTCCAGTGAACAGTGGACAGCAGGATGATTATTGACCTACTGCCTAAACCAGCTGAACAGTGGTCAGCAGGATGACTATTGACCTATAAGTACTGCCTAAACCAGCTGAACAGTGGTCAGCAGGATGACTTTTAAGCTACTGCCTAAACCAGCTAAACAGTGGTCAGCAGGATGACTATTGACCTACAGTATTGCCTAAACCAAATGAACAGTGGTCAGCAGGATGACTTTTAAGCTACTGCCTAAACCAGCTAAACAGTGGTCAGCAGGATGACTATTGACCTACAGTATTGCCTAAACCAGCTGAACAGTGGTCAGCAGGATGACTATTGACCTACTGCCTACCAAACTGGAAATATCTGCTGGCCAGTATTCCTTTGCTTTCACTTTGATTTTTGGAAATCAGTCTTGCTTTCAACAGATCAACAATCTGTAAAGATGAGTATGCAGTATATTGATAATGTATATACACTGAGAGCCAATGGGAGGCTGACAAATGGAACAAGGCCAGAACTAGGCTGCTTGTGTTTCCATGATGATTGCTGAGCAAAGCCAGCTGGCCCTTTTGTGGCTGGTTATCCAAATAAGGATAAGGTTAGGGGGGCGGCATGGTGGTGCAGTGGTTAGCACTGTTTCCTCACACCTCTGGGACCTGGGTTCGAGTCTCCGCCTGGATCACATGTGTGTGGAGTTTGCATGTTCTCCCCATGTCGTCATGGGGTTTCCTCCAGGTACTCCGGTTTCCCCCCACAGTCCAAAAACATTCTGAGGCTAATTGGAGTCGCTAAATTGCCCATAGGTGTGCATGTGTGAGTGAATGGTGTGTGAGTGTGCCCTGCGATGGGCTGGCCCCCCATCCTGGGTTGTTCCCTGCCTCATGCCCATTGCTTCTGGGATAGGCTCCGGACCCCCCTCGACCCAATGGGATAAGCGATTTGGGAAATGGATGGATAAGGTTAGGGTTAGGGAAATCTGGGTGAAGTTAGAAGGGACATTATTGGATGATGGGTTGATGGCCCCCGTGCTGATTAATTGTATCATTTAAATCTGACAAACATTATCCTTTTATTTTGCTATCTGCTGTCCTTCTCTCCTACATATGTGATAAACCTCCATCCCTACACCTGCCACTGGATATAAGATGTCAGTCTCACCACAGCCCAGAATAACCATCTGCCAGCATAGCTCTTAAAAAAGCACCCCAACTGTGTTGGGGTGTGGTGCTTGATGACAAACAGAAGCCTCGAGCAGAGGTGTAGCGCTGAATTCTCTAGCTAACTGGCCTGCACAAGTGCAGGGGCCTTCCTTGCCACTGCGGGCATCCCCAAGCAGCTGTGCCAGGCTGCCCAACTCCACTGGGAAGGTTTGCAGATGCTGCCTCTTAGCAGGTTTAATATGCTGCTTGACAGGTCAGTCCCTGGCAGCTGGTGTGAGTATAAAGAGTGAAACAGAGAGCTAGCAGGAATTAGCTCATAAGGTTACATCAAGGCCTGAAAGGTCACTCATATTTCCTGAAGTATGTGTTGTTATTGAGTCAAACGGACCTAGTATTCCAAAACAGACAAAATCGGGCCTGAAACATCCATTCATCCAACCCACTTGTCCTGTGCAGGGTTGCAGAGCCTATTCCAGAAACTATGGGTACAAGGCAGGCTGTATTAAGATGAACTCACAGGTGGCCCCGTAACTGGCCACGCTGTCCCAGTAGCATAGAATTAAAGAAATATGTTGAATGTCCCCCTGTCACTGTGATGATTTGGGAGGTAGTAATTGTCCAGCTGCACTACTCACGATTTGGTGGAGTGCCTCCAACTCCACCTAGCAGACATACATATGATGGAAGTGATGGAGGTGTGGATCGATTCTGACCATGTGTGGACTAATCATCCAAAAATTCAGATACAGCACCCATATCGTCTGTGATTCACTCATAATATTCAATTGTATAACTTGTTTCTCATGAGAAGAATCAGCTTATCTAGTCCCAAGAACTCTTGTCCTGGGATTCTTATTCTGTTCAAGAACACTTGTCTTATTATTTCTGATGAACTGAGACGCTAACCCCGTTCAAGGACGTTTGCTTTTTTTTTTTCGAGGTTTTCCTGGGAAGAAAACGTGGTCCAACATGTTTTCCAACATGTGTATATACATTATTGATTAGTGTGTGGCCCGCTTATTTTCTTCACAGAAGATGTTCTCATGAGAAAGGGGAAGTTGATCAAGGATACTTGTCTAATTACCTTTGATTGAAACCATATCTAGCAGTTGGTGTGGGATACTGATCTTATCTAGAGAAAAGGGGAAGATGTTGATTATGGGAACTTGTTTTTGTATTTTTAATTTTAACCGCAAGCCGCATTACCTGGAAAAGATTGGAAATTTGAGAATGCCTTGCCTGAGGGGAGGGGTGAGCCAGGCCAGCTCGTCCCCTCCCCACACGTAATGCCCAAAATTTAGTATAAAGGAAAGGGGAGATCTCAGTTTTGGTTGGAGCTCAGCCGTAGGATAGAGCGCGCATCGCCCGCCACTTTCTCGGGACTCACGTGTTGGTCTCCTGCCAGGACTGAAACGGGCTCCCCAGTCTAAGAGTGAGGGTAGGTGATGAGGGCACGTCCAAGTATGAATAGCTTTGCAATGCCTGTGTACTGATTCAATCAGTATTGGGATTAATTATCATTTTATAAGAATCACAATAACAATAATATTAATTGGTACTTCCTATGTATGCATGTTTTATTGTCACTTTTTATATATATATATATATATATATATATATATATATATATATATATATATATATATATATATAAAATCAGTTGTATTGGCAGTTTGATTATTGTTTATGATTTATAATACCATTGAATATCACTTCATCCATCCATCTATCCATTTTCCAAACCGCTTATCCTACTGGGTCGCGGGGGGTCCAGAGCCTATCCTGGAAGCAATGGGCACGAGGCAGGGAACAACCCAGGATGGGGGGCCAGCCCATTGCAGTGAATATCACTTGTGATATGGAATTGTTTTGCATTGCCTTTGATCCAATATTTTGGTATTGATTTTACTGCAAGGTTATTTTGTATTACTTAATAATAAAGTAAAGTAAAATAAGTAATAATAAAGTAATAAAGCGTTTTTAGAAGCGAACCTAAGTGTTTGTTCCTTTGAAAGCCTTATATCCCCCTCACATCATCTTAAAACACAGGCACAAACACTTACAGACAATTTGGCAACTCTATTCACCTCACAATGTTTTTGTACTGTTGGGGGAACCTGGAGGAAACCCCACGATGACACAGGGAAACCCCACGATGACACAGGGATTAAATGCATGATTACATGCATAATAACATGCACAAGCAAAGAACTGAACCCTGATCCGATCAGGAAAAGGAAAAAAAAATCTGTTTGATATGCTGTTAGGAACAGATTAACTGAGTGAGGGTTTTACGATATAATCTGATCTCACTTCTTAAAATATTAGGCCTCATATACTGTCTGCCACAAAATGTCTGGCCTTCTGTTCATACTTCTGCTACTGTATCATTATGTATTGTGGACAGTTATAACATATGCTGCCTAAGCTTAGGGAAACTTTGAAACATATAATCTTGAAGAACAGACATTAGATTTCATATGATCCATTTCTGTAAACGAGCAGAGATCGAAATCCAATAAACTTAAATGGCATCATTCTCAACAACGGCAAACTAATTTGCCAGCAGACGGCATTTTACACTATAAACTGGAGTTTATTAACAGAGCTTATAAAGCTTAGCAGCACACCGGGCCCTTTAAAATGTTTTAATTTACATTTTTATTAGAAAGGTCTATGCATGACATCAAGTGTTTGACTTCATATAGATTACACTGGGGGGTATTCCACAAAACAGGATTAAAAGACAGTCTGACTTATTTCAACAAGTCTAGCTCATTTAAGTGGGAGTTCCATTCCATGAACGTGTCTTAAAGGAATCCCGACTGAGTTACCATGGTAACTTAGGCGAGTGAACAAGTCTGCTCCGAACCAGGTTAACTGTCTCGCATAGTTAAGCTTTGTCTCAAAGAACGTCCGACGTGTGGGAAGAGATTCCCAAAAAATCGTTCCACGCTCTCACTACTCATGTTATGTAATAAATATATAAAGCCTATAAAAATCACATCTCATTCCAATTAATTCCAAAATAATTCAAATAAAAGCGTATCCATATTACAAAGGTCAAACATGAAATGCAATGACTGAAATTGAAAAAAAAAATCTGTTAAAATAATATGACTAGGAAGATATTTTTATATTTTGTTTAGTCACAGTCTACTTTGAAAATTTATTAGTAAAAAAAACTAAAAAACAAGATACCGTTATTTGTGTAGAACATTTCGCACGGATGTGATTGAAAGTTTTTTACAGAGATCAAATAGTACAGAATAACGTTATACGGTAAGAAGGACATGTGAACTTAACCCAGAAGGTTCCCCGTTGGCTATGGGGATCTAACCAGGAACTTTTGCGATGTAAGGCGACAGCATAAACCACTGTATCACCATGCCACTGTACTAGGCACTTGTACCATTTACGTAACTTACACATTTAGTCTGTCTGCAACTCTTTGCAAGGTCAACTCCCTGGCTGTGTTTATGGCCACGGCATTTATTAGCGATTACATCTTTGTATTCTTCATACAGCTCCATCAGCAGCGTTTGTTCTGCGGCAGAAGAAAACATCGCTCTCATTTTGCACGCTTTTGTTTGTTTTTTTGTTTGGCTACTTATGGTTAAGGTTAGGGCTGGTTGGGGGGTAAGGCTGTCATATATTTCATGGATTACAGTTTATATGAAGAGTCTCCACAAAGATATAACTATAAAGCTGTGTGTGTGTCTGTGTCTGTGTGTGTGTGTCTGTGTGTGTGTCTGTGTGTGTCTGTGTTTGCACATGCACATGTTGACAGACCACTTCATGGTGATACAAATGTCATACGTCTATGATTTATGATTGTTCAGCTTCAACTCCTTTAATGGATTTTAATTGACAAATATCCCCTTCAATTACTGTTAAAATATGTATAATTAAGAATCTTTTCTGTCAAGATAGCTTGTTCTCTGAATGGAGAATTATGTGAAATACATCTTATAAAACAGAGCATGCCTGCCTTGTGTTTATGTTCATTTATAAGATATTACAAACACAGCATCAAGGTCAGGCGGCTCATAGAACTCATGAAAATTCAGAATGCTACACCAACTTTGCACAGCTCATATATTACTGTCAAAATATTTGCCTAACCATAGAATTATACTTTTAATGTGCTGTGGTTATATTATTAAGAATAATGTAGGGGAATTTAAATGTTAATGCGTACATATTCATCTGTGTAGGTTACTCAAAAGTACAATATCTTAGTGTCACAGTATTTATACTTAGTTGTCTGATTTTAATGGGATGCTCCTTTTTACAATTAATTTTATGTTAACCTCATCAAAGGTGTACATAATGTTATCATGTTGTCTAGATTGGTCACTATATTGTTAACCCTCTCTGCCCCAGGCACAAAATGTCTTTGTAATCTTAGAAACTCCCTTATGATCCCATTTCATTTTGTTTTATAAATATTTTATGAGGCTCATTTAACCTGGATTTGTATGTGTAAGACAGTGTTCAAACATGCTTTCACCATCAACAGACAAATCAGACCAAGCTGATCAAAAATAAATTTAGAAACAGCTGAATCATGTCAATTAAGTTTGTTTGTTGAACTCCAGCTTTGTTTATTGTGAGCAAACAAGGAACCGCTGTCTCAATATGAACTCCAATAACCACAACAGCACGGAGTGGCGCAGTAAGTCAAAAACCAAGTAAAATCAGCTCCTCTTCTAACAGACATATTATAGCCATATCACCAGGTCGAGTGTGCCATCTTGTTCACGAGTGGGGGAACGATGGAGCGGGAGATCGACAGGCGGATCGGTGCGGCATCAGCAGTGATGCGGGCGCTGCATCGGTCTGTCATGGTGAAGAGAGAGCTGAGCCAAAAGGCGAAGCTCTCGATTTACCAGTCGATCTACGTTCCTACCCTCACCTATGGTCATGAGCTATGGGTAGTGACCGAAAGAACGAGATCGCGGGTGCAAGCGGCTGAAATGAGTTTCCTCAGCAGGGTGGCTGGGCTCTCCCTTAGAGATAGGGTGAGGAGCTCAGTCATTCGGGAGGGACTCAGAGTAGAGCCGCTGCTCCTCCGCATCGAGAGGAGCCAGATGAGGTGGCTCGGGCATCTGATTCGGAAGCCTCCGGAGGTGTTCTGGGCATGTCCCACTGGGAGGAGACCCTGGGGAAGACCCAGGACACGCTGGAGAGACTATGTGGGATCCCCCCAGAGGAGCTGGGTGAAGTGGCCGGGGAGAGGGAAGTCTGGGCTTCCCTGTTGAGACTGCTGCCCCCGCGACCCGACCCCGGATAAGCGGAGGATAATGGATGGATGGATGGATGGAGTGTGCCAGATCTGAGTGATGGTGGCCTTCACGGGGTTAACAGAGACTGATTGTTGCTACTGCCCAGCAGTCAGCCTGATATGTATATAAGGTTGGGGGGGTGAGAATGCTCTGCCCATGATCAGGATGTTTGATGGCTCTAACCCTGTTGGCCCACTGAGCAAGGCCCTTAACCCCAGGTGCTCAGGGGACTGTCCATCCCTGCTTCCTCCATTGTCCATTGCTTTAGATAAAAGTACCTAAATAAATGTGAATGAATATGAGAGCAGATGATGCTTTAGGGGTTAAGTGACAGACAGGCCATAATCGAAGACTGCCTGGCAAATTATACGTATCACCTCTTCAGTTTTCATGTACCTGTACCGACTGATTTAGCTTCTTATTTGACTACTCGGGTGCTGCACTGAAATCCTACGGCTGACTTTTTAGACAAAAGGGAGCATTACAAATCTCACCTGACAGAAACCGAGACCGTCCAATGGAGGTTGTTTTGCTTGCAGAAGAGCAATGTAATTGATTCCAATGATCATCGTAATAAAACCCAGTGTGAGAAGCTGTTAAACAGAATAGCTGCCGAACCAGCATCCTTGAAAAATCTGAAATAAGACCCATTTTTATTAATTAAATTCCCCTGTACATATAGCTTGTTATCCACTGTAGCGTGGGTGGCTAGAAAACACCACTGGGAGAACACACTGGTTGTCATCATTAACGTTAGCTTCAGCCACGTCTCTGCAATGGAGAAGTGAGCTCATGTGCATTTCCTCTCAGCCCTTTAACACGCTGCCATATTTTATTGCTGCTAGGGTTAGGACCTGTCACCCTGCTCACGGTTTTTGCAGGTTCCTCTGTTCTAACCCTGTCACCCTGATCACGGCTTTTGCAGGTTCCTCTGTTCTAACCCTGTCACCCTGCTCATGGCTTTTGCAGGTTCCTCTGTTCTAACCCTGTCACCCTGCTCACGGTTTTTGCAGGTTCCTCTGTTCTAACCCTGTCACCCTGATCACGGCTTTTGCAGGTTCCTCTGTTCTAACCCTGTCACCCTGCTCATGGCTTTTGCAGGTTCCTCTGTTCTAACCCTGTCACCCTGCTCACGGTTTTTGCAGGTTCCTCTGTTCTAACCCTGTCACCCTGATCATGGCTTTTGCAGGTTCCTCTGTTCTAACCCTGTCACCCTGCTCATGGCTTTTGCAGGTTCCTCTGTTCCAACCCTGTCACCCTGCTCATGGTTTTTGCAGGTTCCTCTGTTCTAACCCTGTCACCCGGCTCACGGCTTTTGCAGGTTCCTCTGTTCCGACCCTGTCACCCTGCTCACGGCTTTTGCAGGTTCCTCTGTTCCAACACTGTCACCCTGTTCACGGCTTTTGCAGGTTCCTCTGTTCCACCACTGTCACCCTGCTCACGGCTTTTGCAGGTTCCTCTGTTCTAACCCTGTCACCCTGCTCACGGCTTTTGCAGGTTCCTCTGTTCTAACCCTAAACCTAACCCTGCTTTTTTATACTCTGCTTCCTTCCCTTCACTTCTCTCCTTCTCTCGCTCCATGTCATTCTCCATTATCTGAGTGCCTCCCAGTCCCCAATGGCTGTGAGACTCACATGAAACCTGCCCAGAAATCCATACTCATCACTGTAATACACTGCATGAGAAATCACTGCATAACATTCATTATAACACATCAATGGCTATTTTCTCTCAAGATTTATATATAAATTGTTGCATTTGGTAACACTTTACCTGAGGGGGCACAAGTAACTCAGTACCTCAGTTAGTACTCAAGTACAGACACTCCTGGGTTGACAATGGTCCTTGTTACTATATTTTGACTTTATGATGGGTATTTCAATTCCATTCTGTTTTTCACTTACAGTACATTCTTCAATAAATTGCATGAGATACTCACTTCATTATAAAGTAGGCTTTGTGTTAACAATTTAGCCCTATGTCTAAGCATGTTTAAGGTAGGCCATAGGCTAAGTTATGATATTTGTTAGATTAGGTGTACCGTGTTAAAATATATTTCCAACCTTATGATATTTTCACCTTACGATAAGTTTATTGGAACGTAACTCCATCATTACCCAGGGAGTGTCTGTACAAATCATGAACGAACAGAGTAACTGCATGAAACACATGAATGGCTGTGACTGATTAATGACGAATGAACATTGGATCAGTACCTAAGCTAACCACTGTAAGTGGTCTCATTTCAGTTCTGATTCATATCCGAGTTCCTCAGTCTGTCATCTTTTCTTTAATATGTCAGAAACAAAAGCTTTGAATTTCATGGACACTGTCACCCCATGTGATCTGTCAAGCCCCTAGTCATCAGAAACAAATGATGTAATGCAAAATGTAGGTTATTTTAGGTGTAAACGTGCATCTTAATGAATGCAATAGAGCCCATTATTACTCGAGTAGAGAAATAATGGTTATCAGCCATGTTGTCCTCCAGGTAGCCGATTCAATGAAAAAGCCATCAAATGAAATTGAAAATCACGTATCATTATAAGACGTGGGACATTTCTGGCTAAATATTTCCCTGGGTTATTCTTGTGCTCTTAATAAAGATTTAGAAATATTTTTTTGAAAAAGACTGAAGCTAAAAAGAAGGAATACATTTAGTGAAATGACCCCCCTGCATAACATGGTAATTTTCTACCTGCATTTATTGCATTCTGCCACTGAATTCATAAAGGACATCATATCATTTGCATAATTGCGAGTCACCAAGAATCTGATCTCTCCTTCCCATATTTAATAAAATTTGTCCCCCTTCGGCCCATTTTCCAATGTAATTCTCCTCTTTATTGATGGTGGGATAATGATATTTTGAGATGCACATGTATTTGTTCGGTTATTGGCACCTGCCTTTGAAATAACATACTGTTACCTTTATTTTACATGCTTACTCAGATATGTCTTCTTGAACAACTTTCAGGGCATAGATTTCAGTCTCAAAGTGACATTGAATGAAAATGTGTCCACATGTGGAGTCAGTAACTGTAAAGATACATCATGCAGGCTCTTTGTTTGAAGCAAACTCAGGGCTGTATTCATATTCCACCCCAGTGCCTCCTGGGAAACCACAGCAGAGGAATCTTAGTGAATGTGGTCTCAGATCGGCTTAATTAATCCGCAAAAGCTGCACTGCCTATCGTCTTTGAGGCCGGACAAAGCAGCTAATTTTGAGGGAATCAAAAACCTTTCAAAGGCCGCAACGCAGCTGAAATCGCTTCTTCCACAGTTCTCTTATATGATTATTGCTCTATAGAAGATTCTCTGAAGTGGTTCAAAGAGGCCTCAATCAGCGCACATCAAATGTTCTGCATTTATCTAAACTTAACATAAACCTTGCACTTTGACTGGATGGAGATAATATACTGCTTATGTTGTTGAAAGACTAAAGCCTGAATGAGGACAAATACAAAAGCAGAAATGGACTCCCTCCATTTAAAAATGACCTTGCAAATGATTTAATGGTCTGTAGCCTTTTTAAATTGTCACGCTGCACTTTAAATGTTGTTATAAGATACAGGTCAATGCAAACAGTAACAATAATCAAATTATTATACTGATTAAAAAAATAATAAGATTAATAAGACTAATTTTCTTCTTATTATTGAGTCTTAGTTTCCGGTTTCAATCGGCCGGTCTGTTTTCCTATTCACAGAATTTCTGGATTAAGCTCCTGGAAGGGGAGAAATGTCAGTGCATGTTACAGTTTGAACCTGAAACCTTCTGGATGGCACTTTAAGATTATACCAAGCGCTGAGATTAATATTCCCACAGGGAGGGGCCTAATTGGGAAATCGGCAAAGGTGATAACGTTCAAGGTTAAGTTCCCCCAGCTGCTGCATCGTCACTGGAAAACGATTCATTCTGAGCACCATCAACATGAAACAGGTGCTGCTTTTTATTGCATTTTGTCTTAGTATGTTACTTTGTGTATTAGCATCACTGGAGGCAGTGTCAGCAGTGCTTACAAAATCCAACCAGCTTGGTGATATGTGTGTGCTAAGATGTTTGTGTTGCTTTGTTAATGAGGTCCCTGCAATAAACAAAGTGATAAAATAATCGGATTGTGATATCACAGAAATAATTGCCTCTTAGCTATGAATCTTGCCAATTAACTTCAGTACAAAATAGTTTACAGTATCAACATACTGTTGTTCTAAAATAATGACAATATTTGAGAGAACATCCATAGGCACTGTTGCCTTGCACCTGAGGGTCATGGGTTTAAATCCTATCTCTGCTCTGAGTGCTTATATATTTTTATACACCTCTGCCCCCATGTCGTATGGATTTCCTCTGGTAGCCCACAGGCAAGCAATTATGCTGACTGGTGTCCCTGAATTAGCCCTGTGCTGGACTGCTATGTGACCCTGGGTGTACCCCAGCTGTGATTGTGTATATATGTGTCCTGTGGTGGACGGCTATGTGACCCTGGGTGTACCCCAGCTGTGATTGTGTATATATGTGTCCTGTGGTGGACGGCTATGTGACCCTGGGTGTACCCCAGCTGTGATTGTGTATATATGTGTCCTGTGGTGGACTGCTATGTGACCCTGGGTGTACCGCAGCTGTGATTGTGTATATATGTGTCCTGTGGTGGACTGCTATGTGACCCTGGGTGTACCCCAGCTGTGTGCTTTTGCTTAGCTGGGATCGGCTCCAGACCCCCATAATCATGACCAAGATAAGTAGCTGGAAGATGAGTGAATAGATACATAGATGGATGTGATAATGTGGTATGTCTACACATTCATTTATGCTAACATGTGATGTGGAAACAATCAATGTTGTTTGTGCCCATTGGGCAGACCTCCCCCTCCAAAGAGGAAAACCTTAATTGTCCTGAGCTCAAGTGGCTCGCATAAGAACAAACAATATTACTCCAAGTTCCTGAGGCCAGAAAGACATTCTTGCATGTGCCTCTGCAGCACTGATGGTTTTCACAAGGGTTAGCAGTATTACATTAGAATGAGACAAACAAAACATCCATTTTCAATAGAGGGGTGAAATAATGGCAAAGAACTGTAATAAAACAAAGATCCCTTCCGACTGTGTCAGTGTAATCCGCTTATTTCCCCAGCTGTGATACAGCGTTTCCCTCTGATGCAAGGACCATTGAGCTTCATGTGGACCCATAATGAGAATAAACAGTGGCATCAAGATCTGAGAAATTCTTCAATAATGCTCCTCTTTCAGGACTTGGCAGTATGGCTTTGAAGTCAGTTTATTTATTTTTATATAGAGACATTATTTACATTATTAATTATTATTAACTATTATTATTATCCATCCAAATTCCAGTTACTTACCCTTGTCAGGGTCACAGGGGGGCTGGAGCCTGTCCCAGGCAGCACAGGGCACACAGTTAGGGGGTCGATTGGAGGACAACAGGAGGAGGACTACATGCAGAAAGGAGATGGGATCCAAACCCAAAATCATAGCGGTATGAGGGAATTGTGAATTATTATTATTATTATTATTATTATTGTTGTTGTTGTTGTTATTATTATTATTATTATTATTATATATACCATGTATTTATTCCTATTATTTTTGTTATTATTATTATTATTATTTCTAGTAGTAGTTGTAGTAGTATTTAATTACTCATGCAAAGAAACCTGGTAGTTTCAAAGGGCAAATAAGAGTCTCTCAAGTGTGTTGTTTCAGGATCCCTTATAAATATAACCTTCTGGTCTTATCTAAGTATATTTCCTCTAGCCAAAAAACACGCGAGAGTTTTAGTTCTTTTCCAAAACAGAATGTAAAAGTAAGTTATATTTTTAACTGTTTATTAAGTATCAGTATTTAAAGATGTACAAATAATCCTAGACCTAAAGTGTACTTTCAAAAACTAACATAAATGTTTCAAACATGAACAGATACTTTAATTAAAGTAACATGATTTATTCAGATAAGATCTCACTGCTAATCCATCATACAATAAACATTTTAATTTGTGTACATTTTTATCCTCATCCACACTTTCATATGGATTTTGTTACACATCAATCCTCAAGTAAAATATTTATGCAGTAATGATATATAATTCTAAAGTATTTTCTGGTAATTTTCTACACTTTCTTTTTTAGATGACTTACATATACAGTAAAACCTCAGATTGCTTGTCAGCAGACAAAGCATATTCATAATACTCATATTGCAAGACCTCAATCTTGGCTTGTTTATCAAGTTAAAATTAATTTAAAAATTTTGCTCGTCTTGCAAAACACTCGCAAACCAAGTTACTTGCAATCTGAAGTTTAACTGTACAAGTTTACAAATATCTACATTCTATTCATCCCTCTCCTGTAACCGCTAGTCCTGTCCAGGAACAACCCAAGATTGGGTGCATGTACTCCCAGCGGTCATTTTTGAATGTGATGTGTGTTAAAACATCCATTTTATATGCTTACATTAAAATATGGGGTCTCTCTCCATATTCTAATCCTCAAAATCATATGATTCCTAGGAGAAGGGGAAGACTTTCCTATAAGATGGCAAAGTGATCATGGGATTTGTATGCCACTAACCACTAGCTGTGATCTATTAGTCAGGAATGGAAACATTGTATTAATCTAAATGTAAAAATAAATGTGTTTGGCTGTAGAGTTGAGTCAGAATAAATAATGTGGTAGAATATGAGACTGGATGGATAATGGATGGCTTTGTGTTTTGTCTTTTTGTCTTAAAATGATTAATCTCACCAATCTCACAATTCTTACAGAAGCCTTCAGCGTACAGGTCAACTGGAGATCCCCCCCCCCTCCCCCATGTGCATTATGGGTCGATTTTCCTATCAGCTGCTTTGAAGAAGCCCTGATTATCGATTATGCCTGGGGGGTGGGGGGGGGGGGGGGACAGAGAATGATCCAATAAACCCCAGGTGACACCAAAGCTACTCTAACAAAGAAGGGATCAAAGATCCCCACTGTGGGCCAGAAACCCCCCTGTGCTATTTGAGCCCGTGGGCTGCCCACGTTCCAGCTGTCAGCCTCACATTCATGTAGCAGCTTCACCCTAAGCACCCATTTGAAGGTAATTATAGAGACGACAAAGTGTATCGCAGCCAGATTTGCATACTAAAACTCTGCTAATACGCCCCTAGACAGAACCAAATGCTACCTTTTGTCTTCCTGGATTGGTTTCTTTAAATAGCATATCTAACGTCTGCTGAAATTTTGGAAAAATGTTCTGGGAAATAAAACATTGGGGTATTAATAAATGCAAGCTACTCATGCGCAATTCCAAAACAAGTTTAGAGTACATGTCTGTCAAATGCTGCATGTGAAAACTGAAAAGTAAAGAATTGCTGTCACTCACATAATATTTTTATCCATGCTAGGGGTAGGTTTTATGATCTGTATAGACTGTGGGGCTTAAATGTGCCACTCCCCCTCATATACCCCGTGAGGATTCCCCGCGTTACCAGCTGGTTTCTTGTTGCTGTCATTAGTCCTGTGTATGTAAGTCTGCGTTAGGTATGTTTTCCCCAGTCCAGTCATTGATGTCATTGTGTGTTTTTCCAGATGAAACTCATATTCTCTCGATCCCTTGACTCTTGTTCATGCTTCCCCAGTCCATGCCTGCACAAGTCGTGTCGGCATATTTTATAAGGCATTGGATCACCTCACAAGCAGAATTCTTACCACCTGCCAGTCGTACTGTCGTATTTTTGAATTTTGTTTAATAATAAACAAAAAACAAATATACAGATTTATAGGCAATTTCCCATTCTATTATTAACTAGAAAATTCATACAAAATGATATCTAACTAATCTTGCAGAGAAGATAATTACACATATTTTGGTGATTTTTGTATTTAATAAGCACATCTTTTGTAAAAAATATATATATATATATGAATACATTCCTGAATTTCAAAGTGCTTATTAATAAATATTTCTGTACTGTACCCTGTATTCACTTCTTCTACCCATAAACATGGATGCGTGTCACTATGGAATTTTACCAAACCATTTGCATGTCATATATACTCATAATAAACATTGTGCTTTTGAATAAACTCCAAAATAACAATAATATTAATCAATATATAGGGGAAGGCATATATGTTACAAAGTGCTTTTAATTTACTTTGTACTTGATTTCCTCTAGGTCTGAAATGTGCCTGCCTATTTTTTAAGATATTCTGGGGGGATCCCTTTGCGATGCCTCTTTGTAATCCTCCTATAATTGCACAGGTTAGGTTGTGGGAATAACTATTTGATCCACTGGCATGGATTTCTCAGCTACAGGGGTTCAATAACCAGGATCAAGTTTATGTTCAAATACGATTCAGTGTAACAATGAATTTCAAAGGTCTTTCTTATCAGGAAGATGAAGTCTCACTATCCCTGCAAAATGTTCCAGCTGCACAAAAGCAAATAGAAAGTGATTCGTCTTTGTGCTTTTCCATTCTAAGCAACCCAGCCACGCTCATACCTCCTCACTGTCCGCTCACTTTATGAAGGGAATACCACAGCCGAAAGGAAAAGATTAATGAATACGAAAAAGTTCCAAGACAACAGAGAACACAATAATGGCAAACAAAAAAAGCACATGAACCCAGCCCACAACGATCCATCCGAGTCTGAATCACCATACATCCATCTCTGAAGTTATCCTGGCCAGGGTTGTAGGAATATGAGTCTATATCTCATTAAAAACTGGAAAACCTACGAAAATCAACTAGAGAAGGAAGTAAAATACCTCAAGATGCATGAAACACAACTAGAAATGTGAAGAAAGCAGCAAGAAGGCACATTTCTGAATTTGACTGCTCTCATTTTTCTCAGCCAATATAATCCGTCTTCTTGTCTGAAACTGATCTAGGCGACCACCAATCAGACACTGATTGAAACTGTTCTAGCTGTGCTACTCTGTCACCAAATTGAACAACTTGCGTCACAGTCATCACGGTCCTTTTATGTGCATTTGAATGGAGTTGAACTTCTTTAGCATATAAGAGAGTGTGTCAGGAGAGCAAATTGGTCACAATAAGCTGTCAGAACCCATACGGTGGTCTTAACGTGCCTCTGAAATCTTTCAGACCCACGTCCATATTGACATTAGAAACGCAAGAGTCTACCATTATACCTTCCATCAATAACTATTGGGTTCTGCTACCTATCTCCAGAAAGCCCCAAATCTACCGCCATACTTGGATTATTGATTGATTTTATGAATTCATAATCTCTGTACAGGCTTCCCTTACTATCCAAAAGCAGAACATTCCTATGAAGTCTTTCATAAGCCAAAATGGTGTAATGCAATTACCATTAATTTAAATGGGAAAGAAACTGAGTGTTCACAGACCCTGTCAAATCAGACCAAGATGACACATAAAACCTAAAATAATACTAACATATTGTAATGATCGGTTGGGGAAGCAGGATACAGGACACTGAAATCCAAAACAAAGGGGTTTATTACGGAGCAGGCAGACAAGGGAGCACACGATCAACAACGTTAATGACAGACCTGGGGAAACAGACTTGAACACGGACTGAAATACACTGGACAAGTCGGAAACAACACCAAGTAGCTGATCACAATCGGGAATAAACACGGAGTTAATGAGGTGGGCATGGTCCACGAGAGGGCTGGACAGAGGGACGTGACACATATAGTAAAGCAGGAAAGATAAATAATTCATGTATAGTGCGCAGCAAAACAGCCGCAAACCATGACATTTCCACCCCCATGTTTCACAGTTGGTATGAGGTTCTTTTGCTCAAAACCTGACTTTGGTTTATGCCAAACATATCCTCTGTTACTGTGTCCAAATTATTCCATTTCAAATTCATGTGTCCAAAGCACATTGTTCCAAAAGTCCCCGTCTTTGTCTAGTTGATCTCTGATGAACTTCAGTGTTGCCTTGATGTTTATTTGACAGCAAGAGTTTCCTCCTTGCACACCTCCCATGTAAATCAAATTTGTGCATCTCTTTCTGATGATAGATGCATGTACCTTGACATCAACTGTGGCAAGAGCTTCCTGCATAACCCGTGATAACCTTTTAGAATTTTTGGAGATGCCTTTCATCGTCTTGCGGTCTGCTCTCCAGCAGAACTTGTTAGGACAGCTTACCCTGGCCACGCCAGCAGTTGTTTTAAATGTTCTCCTCTTGTAAATTATTTTCTGGACAAGGGAATGACTGATTCTCTCTTGAGATCTTTTTATATCCTTCCCAGACTCATATGCATCTACTGGCTTCTTTCTGAAGGCCTTAGGGAGCTCTTTGGATCTCACCATGGTGATACCATCCACTTCAACAATCAAGAGCAAACGATTAAATGTCTGTGGTTTAAAAAAGACAGGCTCCAGCAAAAAGCTCTGTAACGATGTTCTAATCATTTTCACCTGATATGGTGCCACCTGAATCTAATTCTAGGAATTTTACATAGTGATGAATATGAGGGTCTCCTAACTTTTTCCTCAGTGTTAGCATCTTAGTTAATTTCTTTTTGTAAAGTGAATTTGTTTCTTGTTTTTGCATAGATGATACAGTTACATCACTTTCATCTACAGATATAATTTTACAGAAGATTTAATACTGATATGTTGATATTTCTTAATAAAGAACTAAATATTTAATGGGGTGTCCTAATTTTTTCATATGACAGCATAATAGCTCATCGCTAAACAAATGCTAAATGCTATTTTTACTTTTTTACTTTTTCTTACTGTTACCTTTTGTTGTAAAAGCGAAAATCACATCAGATTTCTGTCAGTTAGCGAAAAACAACTACTAATGTTGGTCTTCCATAAAAGTGAAACGCAGTACAATGACCTTTTGTAAAGTGGGTGGTACCTATATTTCATCTAAACTTTTCATCTCCTTAGCAGTAAATCTTGTGTTCTTATTGTCTTGCAACTTTCTGCTCATTAGTTTGGAAAAGGCAGAGTTTACTCACCTGACATAAATCAAAACAAGGCCATCCTCTCGCACTGTTAGCCTTCACCCAGATCAGCATAGTTTCCTTAGCCTTTCTCATGTAGCTTTTGACTGTTTGTGTCTCCCGGGGCTCATCATTCATTTGCAGAAGACTAACACTCATTTTCCTGTCTGATAATCACCCAGGGCAGATGCTGTAACCAGACCAGTACCATGGAAAGAGCAGGGCAGTTTTCATCTCCAGAGACTCAAGAGATGCACTTGACGAATGCCGGTGATGCTCCTCCTGGTCCTTACCGTCTGGTTTTTTTGTCCCCGGTTATACAGAGTGACCCAGGGGGGTAAGCTGAGATGTGGACTGTATGTATTTGGATGTGCAGTTTCCTTTCATGAAAAACTCCATTACACAAAGGTCTGAAATCAATAAAGGCTGAACACATCACAGTCTCTATTTGCTATCTATGTATCTCCTACCAATAATACATCCTTAAACAAGCAGTGTAAAGCTTTAGTCTGCCTGGACCAGTTAAATAAACCATTCTGTAGCTTTAGACATTGTGACCTCTAGAGAGACCATACTGGGACAAATACTCAGTGTTTGTCAAGGTGAACCATCATCTGCTGAGCTGGTTTAACGAGCCACACCCCCAGCTCTTTGTCTGTGGAGTTTGCATATTCTTCCTGTGTTCACATGGTTTCCTTCAGCTATGCCGGTTTCCATATGTATGCAATGCCTATTGGAATTTCTATATTACACATAATTTGCAAATGTGTGTTTTCCGAAAAGGACTGACATCTTGTCCAGGGTGTCCCGTGTCTCACACCTTTTGCTTCCTGGCATAGGCTTCAGGATCACAGAAGCCCAGTACTGGAAAAGTGATTATGAAAGTTGAGTGGATGGATGGATGGATGAAGCGAAAAGCTATAGTGACAAAGATCACTATTTTCATGCATATATTTTCTTTTTTCTAAAAATGTGTTTGTGCACAACTGTTTGTAGTTTTTTTGCCATCATTAAACGTCACCATATAAAGAAAAGCTTTTTACGCAACTATGCTATCTGGCGATAATGAAGGTATCAACAGGAAAACATCTATTTCTTCCTCTTTGAATGTGCCCTTTTGTCCTTTTGTTGTTGGCCTGCAGGGACAGTACTACATTTAATAAACCCATTTGAGGAGATGCCACTGAAACCTATCCAAGCTGTTTTAATGATACTAATTTCAGAGGAGACCCTGAGGAAAGATCAAATTAACATCAAACAAGCAGAATGAGCTTGACAAAAGCAAGGAGTGGTTTATCAGGAAGTAGGGAGTAAACCAGAAAACTTTAATGAATGGCTATTCTTTGGTTAGCATACGTATTAATATTTAATTTTGTTTACTGATTGATTTGTCTGTTCATATTTTTTGCTGCTCAATATGATTAGTCAAATGAGCTGTCAATCACGAGAGATCGCTGTGGAGAGACAGGTGGGTCGGGCTTTTCTGGCTTCCTGCCACATCACCCATTGTACAGTTTGAAATGTCAGGGCATGACTGTCCCCAAACAGAACATTTATTATTCTCATTAAACATAATGTTTTTAGAGGTTCATTTAAATTGCAGATATGTTCAAACAGTTATTATGAATGTGATTAAGGACACAGGATTATAACCTATAGTCGCAATCCTGGCCAATAAAATGTTAAAGTAAAACTGAAAGCACTAACAAAACAATAATGGTATCAGTGCAAAATAAATTGTGCCATCTTTTCCCACATTTAATTACTGGTGTATAAGAGGAGAGAAACCAACCTATTCATGGGCCCGGAGACTGCAGTCAGTAATGTGTTATTTCGGTACCTGGTGACCTCTGATCCCTGTGAGGGCGACAGGAGCCAACTGAAAATCGGTGGCAGAACCTGCCTGCTACGAGCAGAGTTGGGCTATCCACATAGTGCTCTTTATCCATTTCTCCCTAGCTCTCGCAGCAGTGAATAAAAAATGACTGGCACTGGTTTTGAAAACCAAGCATGCTGAAATAATTGTACAGCTGGAAGGGGTTTTGACACTAGCGACGCCTCTGGGGGAACCAAGCTAACAGGCTTACGTTTTTTAGTATGTTTGGGTGATAATTTTGTTTGTTTGTTTGTTTGTTTTAGGAAGGAGGGCACTGCAGCTACCATGTGGAAATATTAAGGTTGCAATAAATCTGTATCTTCATCTTCCTTATATAGTATGAGGTATCAGTGAGATAGTGGACACCAGAAAGTACGGGGCATGAGGCAGAGACACCGATGAATCGCAAAGCACACACTCACAAAATCACACACTATGGGCAATTTTATTTCCAGTTCAGCATTACAGGCTTTAAACAGGGTGTTGTTGTATTACTCAGCGTTCACCACTGATCCTTTGAACATTTCTTCTTAAAATGACTGCCTCAATTATATATGAAGGCCTGTAGGTCATAAGACATCATGAGCGTCAAGGTCCTTACAAGCCAAACATGAAAAAGTTTCCAGATTTTAAATGGTATTGAAGTGATTCTTTGGCCTTTTGCTCTAAGACACTGATTTTCAATCTGTCCCCATTTTTCCTCTCAACCACAAAAGTGAGTAAAGTAGACAGTGGCCCCTTGGGGCGGAGACTGATTTTCTGCAAGAACCATTGTCTAAGCTGCCAGGTATGATGGAAAAACATGACGGGAATGTAAATTCAGGTACCTGCGAGGTCATCCTCAGTAGCAATGAAATTACATTGCACCCCTGCACAAAGAGCACTGTAATCCAGAGTAGATGGGTTAACACCAAGGCCAGTGTTACCATGATGCACTGGTGATGGCACCTTACACCTTTGTGCTTGTATAAGTGTAGCAAACATCTAAAAGAGAGTCACATGGCTTATGATGTTATATACTTTGTTTATATACAATTTGACACTTTTTTTTCTTTGTCCACAACCTTAACCAACAGTCCACCTGCTGCAGCAGAACCATATGGATCATCATTTCACCATCTTCTTTACACCACTTTTCCTAGTGAGGGCCACGGTGATAAGCAAGTCAGACCAGACCTTCTTTACCAAGGCCACAGACAGACTCATTGGGGGATTCCCAGATGTTCCTAGGCTGGCTAGGAGATGTAGTCCCACCAGTGTGTCCCCCAGTGTATCCCCCAGTGTGTCCTCCAGTGTATCCCACCAGTGTATCCCCCAGTGTGTCCCCCAGTGTCCCCCCCCCCATGTGCCTAGAACAGCTCCTTGAAATGCAATCCAGTGGCTTCCTTTAAGATAACCTCTTCAGATGGTTCCTCTTGATTTAAAGGTACAACGGCTCTATGGATGCTTTTCCACCACACCAGGTACTATACTTTTGGTACTTTGAGAAAGTACCAAAAGTATGGTGCTTCAAGATATTGGTTTTCTACTGCCGTAAAAACAGATTCCAGCACCAAATGACATCATAGGTGGAAGCGGCATATTTTGTACTGAATTCTACAAATGGCTCTAGTATATTACAGGGCTGGATGATGTGCAATATTAATACCTACATTGCATGTTATGTGCATGCAATTCTTACATCACTAGTCAGCTATATTAAGATCAGGCTTTTTCTTACCTTCAATTCTGTATACAGTCATTATAACACAGGGAGTTTAAGTCTCGCTGAAACATTATTACATTGTTATAGAAAAAAACCCTTGGCTAACTTTGCAGTTTTAATTATTATTCCTTTCATAGATTATCTAATATATTGTAATGACCTGGCTGGGGTTGTTAGCCAGGTGCATTCTGGGTATTGTGTTGTCTGTATTTTCTATCGTTCTGCTAGTTCCTATGTGTTTGATTCTCATGTTGTGTTATGTTAATGTTAGCCACAGTGAAGTTGATGTGTGTTCTGTGGGGCGGGTTGAATTGGTATGGTTGGCTGACACCGCGACTCTGTGTGGTGGGAGCGTGATAGGGGTGCGGTGTCAGCAGCGTTAAAAGAGGCAGAGGAAAGAGGGTAAAATAAATGTTTGGTGTGAACCCCTACTGTTTCCTACTGGATCATTCAGGGATTACAGACCTGCTGCTGAGACGCTCGGGGTCGCGCGGTGTATGGGGCACGAGCGCTCTCAGTTTGGCTGTGATAGCTAACGAGTAGCCTAGCCAGTTCAGCTCCACTAACCCGCGGTCGCTACAATTGGTGTCAGAAGTGGGATCGCTGAGTGTCTAGCAGACACTATGGAGCCGGCCGTAGGCGAATTAGAGCGTCTAATCCGAGACAACTGCTCGCTCCTGGAAAGCATGGCTAACGAGACCCAGCGGAGAAGACCCGAGCTGAGGCGGCCGGAGGGCCGCAGCGCTCCCCGGAACAGCCGCCCCCTGCTATCCCCGCAGCCAGAGGGGATTGCTGGGGCCACACCACAGCTTCCTGGCAGGACAGCTGCTAAGCTACAGCACTACACTGGGGCGATGCAGCTGGAGCCGTACCTGGCTCAAGTCACGCTGGCTGCCACTCACAACGGGTGGGGCCAAGAAGAGACGGCCACCCATCTGGCGCTCGCACTGGAGGGCCCAGCGCTTCAGGTTCTGCTGGACCTGCCCCTTGAGGAGCAGCGCGACCTCCGGGCGTTGACCACCGCGCTCGGCAGAAGGTTCGGACAGAGACCACCAGCCGAGCAGAGCAGGGAGAAGCTGGCTCGCTGCCGCCGATGCGAGGGAGAGAGCCTGGGGTCCTTTGCTGCGGACGTCCGCCTCTATGCCCGACGAGGCTATCCAACATTCCCGGGAGCGGCACAAGAGGAGCTGGGTCTCCACGCCTTCCTGAGGGGACTCACACCGGAGAGGCTGCGACAGCATGTCCGGCTGTCATCCCCCCGAGACCTGGAGGAGGCATTGAGGGAGGCTGAGCGGGCTGAAGTGGTGCTGCAGGACGAGCCAATGACCCGACGATCAGCCAGGGGGGTCGAGCGAGAGATGAGCGTGACCCAATCGGATGAGGAAGAGGAGGTCAGACGAGCCCAACCAGAGGCAGTTCCCCGTCGGAGGCGCCGGACGGACTGCTGTTATCGGTGCGGGGAGCCCGGTCACCTCGCCCGGAACTGTCCTGCACCTAGTCCTCGGGCCCGAGCGACATCACCGACGGGAAACGGCCGCGGGGCGGGACAGCGAGGGAACCCCCACCCCAATCAT
Source organism: Brienomyrus brachyistius (assembly GCF_023856365.1). Taxonomy (NCBI): domain Eukaryota; kingdom Metazoa; phylum Chordata; class Actinopteri; order Osteoglossiformes; family Mormyridae; genus Brienomyrus; species Brienomyrus brachyistius. The sequence continues at coordinate 4,321,393 of NC_064557.1, read as the reverse complement.
TAAACCCTCTCTGTGACACTCATCATGTGGTGGGCCGCTGTGGGTCCACCCGTGGACTATACCTGGACTGTATAATTGATGGACGGTCTTGCCGGGCCCTGGTAGACACGGGGTCCACCATCTGCTTGCTGCGGAGGGGGGTACTTCCGGAGACGGGCGGTTCATTGCCGAAAGATTGGACCCCTACTCACACAGCATTGTACACCGTCACAGGAGGAAAGTCGGTGATGCCGGGGAGAAAGACTCTGCAGGTGGTGGTGGGAACGAACAGTGTGAACCACGAGTTCTGGCTTGCCGACATAACAGACGAGTGCATTGTTGGACTGGACTTGCTGGCCCACTGGGGGGCACGGGTCGATGTGCCGGGAGTTGCCCTCCACCTTGGTGCTGAGACCGTGCGCCTCCAAGTGGGCCGCGGTAGCCAGGGACAGACCCCTACCCCACCAGCACCTCCAAAACCCTCGTGCCCCACAGCTCCAAGCCACAGCCATGGGTCGAGGGCGGCGAAGGTGCGGAAAAGGACCCAGGGGGTGAACGTAAGCAGGGCCAAATCCCGCAGCCAGAGTCGCCGCCTAGCTCGGCAGTCTCTCCACCACCCGAGACTGTCGCTGCAGTAGAGGAGCTTGGGCGGCGGAGTGGGGTGCACCTCAGTGCGACACAGCAGCGGCAGCTGCAGAGCCTCTTGGCGGAGTTTATGGACATTTTTGCCGCCAGGGAAGAGGACTGCACCAGGACGGGCCTGGTGAAGCACACTATCGACACTGGAGCAGCTGCTCCTATACGGCTGCGGCCCCACCGCCTGCCCCTCGCCAAACGCCAAGCTGCCGAGGAACTGATAAAAGAGATGGCCGCTAATGGTGTCATTGAACCCTCGGAAAGTCCATGGGCCGCACCTGTGGTTATGGTGCGGAAGAAAACAGGGGGGTGGCGCCCTTGTGTGGACTACAGGCGTCTGAACGCGGTCACCCGCAAGGACTCTTACCCGCTACCTCGCATCGATGATGCACTGGACTACATCGCTGGGTCCAGTTGGTTCAGCTCGCTAGACCTCCGCAGTGGGTACTGGCAGGTGGAGCTTGCTACTGAGGCACGGCCCAAGACTGCATTCACCATAGGGCAAGGACTGTGGCAGTTTAGGGTGATGCCTTTCGGACTATGCAATGCACCAGCCACGTTTGAAAGGTTAATGGAAAGGGTCCTCAAAGACATTCCCCGTGCCCGCTGCGTGGTCTATTTGGATGACCTGCTGACTCATGCCAAGGACTTTGAACAGGCTGTTGCCAACCTGCGAGAGGTCCTGACCGCCATCCGGGGGGCTGGACTAAAGCTGAACCCGGCCAAGTGCACCCTTCTCGCTCGCCAGGTGAAGTTCCTGGGACATGTGGTGAGCAAGAAAGGGGTGGCTACTGACCCAGAGAAGGTGGATGCTGTGGGGGACTGGCCTCCCCCATTGAACGTCGCCGAGCTACGAAGCTTCCTGGGGCTGGCCTCCTATTATAGGAGGTTTGTAAAAGACTTTGCCACCGTCGCTAGCCCTTTGCATCAGTTGACCAACAAGGGTCGGCGGTTTGGTTGGACTGAGGACTGTGCAGCGGCTTTCGAACAGCTGAAAACTGCCCTTGTGAGTGCCCCAGTCTTGGCATATCCTGACCCCGGCCAGCCTTTCCTTTTGGACACTGATGCCAGCAACGTGGGGGTCGGAGCGGTGCTCTCCCAGAGGGGAGAGACTGGGGAGCGGGTGGTGGCATACTACAGCTGCAGCCTCAGCCGGGCCGAGAGGAATTACTGTGTTACCCGGCGTGAGCTGTTGGCTGTGGTCCTGGCGGTTCGTCATTTCCGACCCTACCTCCTGGGCACTAAGTTCCTGCTCAGGACCGACCACGCCAGCCTAACCTGGATGCTGAACTTCCGCCAGCCGGAGGGTCAGGTGGCCCGGTGGCTGGAAATACTGCAGGAGTACGACTTCGAAGCCCAGCACCGACCAGGGCGACAGCACGCTAACGCCGACGCTCTGTCCAGGCGCCCCTGTTCTGCGGATGAGTGCCGGTACTGCAGGCGCCTGGAGGAGCTCGACCGGGGTCCGACATCGGCAGCAGCAGAACCCGAGGGTGAGCATGAAGGGCAGGAGCCTTTCACCGCAGCGGAGCTGCAGCAGCACCAGGTGAGCGATCCAGCGCTGGGGATGGTGAGGGACTGGATGGAGGCGGGGACACAGCCAGACCGGTCCGCCGTGTCTTCCCAGGGGCCCGAGACGAAGTCACTGTACTCCCAGTGGAACAACCTGGAGCTCCATGGCGGTGTAATCTACCGGCGGTGGCGAGCGCCAGACGGTGGAGGCGACATACTCCAGCTCCTGGTTCCCCGGGCCTTGCGGCCTGAGGTCCTCCGCTGGGTTCATGGGGCTGCAGGTACTGGCCATTTTGGGAATGGCAAGACGTTGCGGCGGTTGAGACGGCGGTTCTACTGGCCGGGGTGTCGTCAGGACGTAGAGATCCATGTTCACTGCTGTGACGACTGCACGGCACAGAAGGGTCCCAGCCAGCGCTCCCATGCCCCATTGCAGCAATACCTAGTCGGGGCGCCCATGGAGCGGATCGGAGTGGACATCCTGGGTCCGTTCCCTGTCACTGATGCCGGCAACCGGTATGTCCTGGTCGCGATGGATTATTTTTCAAAGTGGCCAGAGGCGTACGCGGTGCCAGATCAGAGTGCGGCAACGACGGCGCGGACCCTGGTGGACGAGATGTTCACGCGGTTTGGTGTACCGGAGGAGCTCCATAGTGACCAAGGGAGAAATTTTGAGAGCCAGGTGTTGGGAGAAGTGTGTCGGAGGCTGGGGGTGAGAAAAACGAGGACCACCCCCCTCCATCCTCAGAGCGATGGTCTGGTTGAGCGGTTCAACCGCACGCTGGCCACCCAGCTGGCCATCCTGACCAGCCAGCATCAGAGGGACTGGGATCAACATCTGCCCCTTGTGTTGTGGGCGTATCGGACAGCAGTGCAGGAGTCAAGTCAGTGTACTCCTGCAGCGTTAATGTTCGGAAGGGAGCTCCGAACCCCGGTGGACTTGGTGTTCGGGGCGCCCCCTGAGCCAGAGATTGCTGGTGGACCAGAGATGGACTACTACCGGCGGCTCAGGGAGCGGTTGCACACGGTGCATCAGCTGGCAAGACGGATGTTGGAGGGAGCTGGGGCTCGCCAGAAGCGGGCGTACGATACCCGTGCGCACGGTCCCCTGCTAGGGGCCGGAGATCGGGTTTGGGTGTTCTGCCCCCAGAGGAAGCGGGGGCTGACCCCCAAGCTCATGAGACACTGGCAAGGCCCGGGCGAGATCCTGGAACAGCTATCAGAGGTGGTCTTCCGAGTCCGGATGCCGGGGCGGGGAAGGCGGGTGGTGCTACACAAGGACCGGCTGGCGCCGTACCGTCCGCTTGCCCCCGACCCACAGACTGGCGTGCAGCCTGGGGACTCCTTGCTCCCTACGCCTGGCCCAAATGGGGGTGCCGTGGATTTCCAGTCAAGGCCGAAGCGTACTCGACGCCGGCCTGAACATTTGCTGGACTACATAGTGGACAGTTAAGGTTGTGAGGACACTGAACAACAACAACAACAACAAATTTATTTTTATATAGCGCATTATCACAACATTACATTGTCTCAAAGCGCTTTACAGTATCCTCACCCAAAGCCCCCAGTGAGTAAGCCATAGGCGACAGTGGCAAGGAAAAACTCCCTAGAAGGAAGAAACCTTGAGAGGGACCAGACTCAAAGGGGAAGCCCATCCTCCAGGGGCCGGCAGGGATAGTCAAATAGAGAGAGGAGAGCAAGGAAGATAAGCCAATGCCGAAGCCGAGTCTTCTTCCAATTGCCAGGCAACCAGAGGTAAGGCAGCGGGTCATACATGGAAGATCAGAACGGCGAGCTGGATGCAGGGACGTCACTGGTGGTGGTCGGGTGTGCTGGATATCTTGATAGATTGAGGTCTCCAGGCATCACCCCCAGGAGGAGTAGGGGAAATAAAATGTACAATTAGGCATAGTAGAGGAGGCTATTGGCAGTGCTAAAAGCTAGGTGAGTACAATATGAAGTGCAATCTGCAAGCTCCGGCAGATATGGCTATGGCAGCATCAGTAGGAGGGAGAGGCAAGTGGGAATGCCGGCATGGGGAGTCCCTGAAATGTCAGCACTCCAGTTCCACAAGAGATTGCAAAGCTAGAGTGACAGCACTGACAATCCAGTTCATCCAAAGCCAATGGCACTGATCCCCACCTAGCTCTACACCTCACACTACAGGTCTGCCTGGGAGTGAAGAGTTAGCTAGGGCTAGAACTAGTGTCCCTATACGCTAAACTAAACAGGTGTGTTTTTAGTCTGGACTTGAATATTGAGAGTGAACCTGAAACCCGCACATCCGGTGGAAGACCATTCCACAGCAGAGGAGCTTTGTAGGAGAAAGCGTGTAGCACTGAACCTCTTGGGGGGGGCTGTGTAATGACCTGGCTGGGGTTGTTAGCCAGGTGCATTCTGGGTATTGTGTTGTCTGTATTTTCTATCGTTCTGCTAGTTCCTATGTGTTTGATTCTCATGTTGTGTTATGTTAATGTTAGCCACAGTGAAGTTGATGTGTGTTCTGTGGGGCGGGTTGAATTGGTATGGTTGGCTGACACCGCGACTCTGTGTGGTGGGAGCGTGATAGGGGTGCGGTGTCAGCAGCGTTAAAAGAGGCAGAGGAAAGAGGGTAAAATAAATGTTTGGTGTGAACCCCTACTGTTTCCTACTGGATCATTCAGGGATTACAGACCTGCTGCTGAGACGCTCGGGGTCGCGCGGTGTATGGGGCACGAGCGCTCTCAGTTTGGCTGTGTTAGCTAACGAGTAGCCTAGCCAGTTCAGCTCCACTAACCCGCGGTCGCTACAATATGTTTAAAAATCACTTTAAAGTTTACCTCTGCTGCTTTCACATGAGTGCTGCTTGCATTCTCCGAGACGATCATAATCATTTTCATCCTTGCTGTTTAAATCACTCCTATTCAGGTTTGTGAGAAACTTATGAACTCTTTCTGTTTTATAAATACCCCAGTATTTATTATATTGCTATATTTACAAGAAAATCACAATGCTAGGACAGCATGCTATATGGTATTTATACTACTTGCATGCTGTCCTAGTATATTAAACAAAATACTTTAAAAATTTCTTGTCATGCAGTTCTGATCTTTTTGTTATATCTGTTCTCTGACCAGATCACAATATTTTTTTTACTTGGTTTATACCAGACATGGCCTCAATTGATTATAGACCTTTGGCCTTGGATGCTGTGTTACCATGTGCATCCTTGTGTTCAAACATAGTGTTCATTATGAACAGTTCAAAGCTTACACAAATGTCCAATAACAATTCTCCACTCAGATTTCAAACTGGGGAGGGCATTCTCCCCAGTGACATCCTGAGCTAACACTTGGGCCATGCATATTTCCATCTCCTAAAGTAGTTCAGGCTCCTTTCCCAGAGTTCGTATGCCCAAAACCAGTGTCAATTGTCAAAGTCGGATCTTTCTGTATCCTTTCTATTCCTACTTGCTGTTAAAATATCACTGCACCCAACTCCCCACATTTCACCTTGAAGGTTTTGACTCCACAAAAATAGGATCCTTATTGATGCAGTCATACCATCATATTATGATTATCAGGTAAAGATCGCTAAGGAAAGCTTTTCAACTGTATTTCTATGGGGGAAAATGACTGTGGTTTAGCAGAGAAGAGGTGACCTTGTTGTAAGGAAAACAACCCAGTGTATTAAAGATATTCTCTATGGTATCCAAATTCAACTCATGTTAGCTCAATAGTACCATATCAAAAGGCTACTCTTGCCACCACTATTTCAGTGTTTTTATGAAGTCGCAACAACAGACATTTTCAAACCCCTCCCAGCATTTTCATGCAAGTGTTTTTGAATGAAGTGTATGTGCAGAGTAATTGTAGCTCTCAAAAAATATTTCTCACAGTCACGCAAACTATCAAGAAAGACACACTGCAATGTATTGACAGTTTTCTGTTATAATGAGGTCACATCCCCCGATGACGTGATATTACAATGGCTAGATATGTCTTCCTACAGCGAATCACACAACTTTGGTCGTAGCATGGCAATGGCAGCAGGCAGAATACCAAAAAGGAGCTGAAAGTATGATTGAAAGGTTTCCAGGAATTCATAATGTCACTGCTGACCTTAAGCAAACCGCTTAACCTCAGTTTTGGGAGAAATGAGGCTTTGACACCCTCCATAGGCAGAATTATTGTCCCTGTCAATCACAGCCTGGATATAACCCCCTGCCATTGGTACTTAACCCACCTTGCTTCAGTAGACAGGTATAAACAGTGTAGCCGTACGTCTGGTAAGTTGGTTTCGATACATGTTCCTGCTAAACCCCTACAATAAAATGCAATATGAGGCGGTTTTCCTGGGTAGCGCCTTTGCTACGTGACCTCACCCTTCCAAGACCCAACCTGTCATGTTTCTCTAAGCCGAAGCTACCCAACCCCACAGTGTTATTTCTCAGGGTGGTGACGGGAGGTGGTGAAGAAGAGATTTATGAGTCACCATTTGTTTTATAGGTTGGCAAGTTAGAAGTTACGTGTCTTACACAAACTGTTGAAATTACACAAAAATAATTGTGCTTGGAAATAACAGTATGCAAGATAGATCGGTAAAACTTTACAATGATTCCTTTGTAACTTAGTAGTAATTCATTTACTGTACTTTTCAAGTACAAATCATTAAGAAATATAGTAGCTACTTGAGATAAAAAGTCATGATTCCTTAGTGATGAACAAACACAAGATTAGTATTTTATTTTTACTGTCATTGTTCTTTGTTCCCTCAGTAATTCAAAGTTTTATGTATAGATATAGTACAGTATTAGTACTAGTACAGTAGCAGATCACAGTATTACTGGCCATCCATCCATTTTCTGTAACCATCTGTCCTATTCAGGGTCATGGGGGGGTTACCACAGTACTCAGTAGAAACCCCATGACAGCACAGGGAGAAACTCCACACAAAAGGAGCCATAACAGAGACATGTATCCTGGTCCCACAGATGTGAGGCAGTAGTGCTAACCACTGCATCACCATGCTGCCCCATATAACCATGAGTTTACAGGAAATGGCCAATTAACAGTAACTAAACGAAATTTGTGTAGGTGAACCCCAATGGGAAGAGATTGCTCTGATTACTGTCCACAGTCCAAACATATCCACATTGGGTAAATAGTTGCTCATCATTAAAGATAAATCCTTCATGTGCATAAGTAGACTGGAATTATTTTCTTCATCTACCCCATAGTTTGGTAGTTAAAGTGGAGGATCAGCTGACGTAGCATCCTGGGAGGTTTTAGCTGTAGTTTTGTTTGCTATAACGGACATGCAGCTCCGCCAACAAGGCGTGTGGCCTGCCAGTGATATCCAGCGCAGATACGTAGTCGGGATTATTAATAGTCACGCATCTGGTCAGGTAAAGTTGGATTACTACATTTACAATATAACAATCTATACCACAAGTGAATCTGCTGGGGTGTGGCATGAGTCCTGTAGTTGTGTTCTGGGCGTACAGCAACTCTGGATATAACAGACTGTTTTTCCAGGTCCCTTAAAATTCGTTATAACGGGATTGTACTGTATATTTGTTCAGGATTTGTTCTTGAGTAGTAAATGAGTTACTACTAAGTTACTAAGGAACCATATTATCAAGTGTTACCAATATATTTATTTTTCAGACGAGTCATTTTAAAAAGTTCTGCTAGAAGTCTTTTGTTTGGCAAAAAATTCTGGAAAAGGGAAGGTCAATAACAATTTATAATCAGTAGCAACCTTATCTTTCATTAGTCGGCAGCAAATAAAGGCAAAATTAGTTGTGCTTCCCTTTTAACTCATATAAAATAGAGTGTAATAGTAGAGAATAAATATGTAAAATTATTGTTTGTGTGCCCTTAAAAGCTAATAGTTTAAGCCTAATTTATCAAGAATTATCAATTGATTACAGAAATCTATTTCATACCATCCATCCATCCATCCATCATCTCCCGCTTAATCCGGAGTCGGGTCGTGGGGGCAGCAGCCTCAGCAGGGAGACCCAGACTTCCCTCTCCCCGGCCACTTCGTCCAGCTCCTCTGGGGGGATCCCGAGGCGTTCCCAGGCCAGCCGAGAGACATAGTCTCTCCAGCGTGTCCTGGGTCTTCCCCGGGGTCTCCTCCCAGTGGGACATGCCCGGAATACCTCCCCAGGGAGGCGTCCCGGAGGCATCCTGATCAGATGCCCGAGCCACCTCATCTGGCTCCTCTCGATGCGGAGGAGCAGCGGCTCTACTCTGAGTCCCTCCCGAATGACTGAGCTCCTCACCCTATCTCTAAGGGAGAGCCCAGCCACCCTGCGGAGGAAACTCATTTTGGCCGCTTGTACCCGCGATCTCGTTCTTTCGGTCACTACCCAAAGCTCATGACCATAGGTGAGGGTAGGAACGTAGATCGACTGGTAAATCGAGAGTTTCGCCTTTTAGCTCAGCTCTCTCTTCACCATGACAGACTGATGCAGCGCCCGCATGACTGCTGACGCCGCACCGATCCGCCTGTCGATCTCCCGCTCCATCGTTCCCCCACTCGTGAACAAGATGCCGAGATACTTAAACTCCTCCTGGGGGAGGACCCCATCCCCAACCCGGAGAGAGCACTCTACCCTTTTCCGGCTGAGAACCATGGTCTCGGATTTGGAGGTGCGGATTTGGAGATGCTCTATTTCATACATTTTAATGAATAATGCATTAGAACAGCTTGTTATGGAATAACCATTAATATCAAATAAATTAATAACTCGAGGTCCTAACAATAACATTAACTTTCACATGTTACCGATGAGTCTCTTCTCTGTAACACCCCAGAGTGCACAGAGCCATTACTGACAGCTATTGATTTTGAGTCATATGTACAATGAATGGATTTTTTTTCCACACCCGGACCACTTTAACTTACTTTTAGGGTGAAACTCCTCTTTAATGACCTCCATTGCGCATTTCCCAACCGGCTGATGCGAAGTAACTATTTTATGCCGCTATTCTAACCTTATGACAGCCATTTCATTGGTGAGGCGGAGAGTTAGCATTCGCTAGTATTTAGCCTGCTTAGCTTACTGACTGACTCAGTGTGGGAATTTATCCCAGCACCCCCGACTCAGTGCTTTTCTTTTTTTGGTAGGTTTTTAATGACCTCCATAAGCGAGGAACACGGTTTAGTGTTTTGTTTGATTGGTTTGGCTGCTTTTAACAGCGCAATGTTCCCTTGAACTGGTCCGTTGGATTTTATTTTCAGCGCATTACCTCTTGCTGGCCATCAAATGGTACCACCAGCAAATTTTGTTTTCTTAAAATTTTACCATCCAAGTTGTAGCGAAATCCAGCCCTATTTAGGCATAGCGAACATGCCAGTGATAAAGCTATCGGCTTTAACCAGCTTTGTGTAACTATGCCATCTCCATTTAACTGAAGCTGAATTTTTAGGGAATTCCAAGCAGCATTGAAGGCATGTGCCGGCTTTTCCTCCTCTGTAAAGGCAGACTACAGCATGCCTGCAATTCTGGGTTACTAAAATGATTAGGTGCTGCAGTATTTAGGAAAAAAAAACTATGCTGTATAAAGAAAGAGGAGCGATGCAGTGACTGCTGGGGTATCACAAGCCATAGCGCCCCTCCCTGTAATTGGTTTATATGCCTACAAAATAAAGGAGACAGAACACCTCAAGACATTAAACATTTAAACCCCCAAAACAGCAATGTGGTTAATGTTACAAACAACGGATAATCAGCAGGGAGATTAACCAGAGATCTTCTTGTGTCTACTTTTGCTTTTTGCAGGTTTAACTGACAGTATGTCATATTGTGGAGACATCACATGAAGTCTTGCAATGACAGTCAGCATGGTTTTATTAATACGTGGCTCTATACAGGCATACGGCTACAGTTCAGTGCATAGATTATAAACTTATACAGCGAGTGCATATGTACAGTACATGAGATGAATGCCAATTTTGAATGTATTATTGCACACACCTTTCTGATGGGAGACGCACGCGCACGCACACACATATACAGATGCGCGACCGTGAATTACAAAAGTAGAGAGTCGCCTGCACAGCACATTGTCAGAACAGATGCCCCAACTAAAAGGGACTCATTTCACACCCTCGCTGGCAGCCCCGGGGCTCGCTGCAGGGAAACGGGGCAAAAAAATGGGAAGGGAGGGGGGGCCTGCCTGTGCAATAAGTTCGATAACAAGAAACAGAATCTTGAATCCCAGTAACTCCGATCCCCTAGTGGGACTGGTGAGTGTGACGGGTTTCGTGATGATAGGCAAGATTCTTAAATTTCCCATGTAAAATTCAACATTTTAAAATACTCTGTAATACAGTCATTTACTGAAGTACTGAAGTATCATTACCACAACTGTGTTTTTCACCACCTACATTAGCTGAATATTGTTAATATACAATGAACATAATTCATTCATCTTCATTCATGCTTATCTTACACAGGGTCACAGGGGTCCAGAACCCTAACCCTAACCTGAACCCTAACCCTAACCCCTAACCCTAAACCCTAACCCTAACCCTAACCCCTAACCCTAAACCCTAACCCTAACCCCTAACCCTAACCCTAACCCCTAACCCCTAACCCTAACCCCTAACCCTAACCCCTAACCCTAACCTGAACCCTAACCATATCTCAGAACCAATGGGTGCAAGGCAGGGAATAATCCAGTATGTATTACATACACACACCTTTCACTCATGCATTCATTCCATTGGACAGCTTGGTAACTCCAGTTAACCTCAGCATGTTTTTGGACTGTGGGGGGAAACCGGAGTACCAGGAGGAAACCCCACGACGATATGGGGAGAACATGCAAACTCCACACACATGTAACCCAGGCGGAGACTCGAACCCGGGTAATCCCTGCACAATCTTACTTAAAAGTTATATCTGTCTAGTATTATGTATCGATTAAGATCAGTGGTGGACATGAAGGTGATACCCTAGATTGCACCCAATCATTGTTTTCCATATGAAGAGCAGCCAATAGGTGGCATTTTAGCAATGTTTTTTCAACCATGGGGACACTGGAGGGGGAGTACTCACCCCCCTCATACACACCCCTCTGAGTCCACCACTGATTAAGATTTTGACTTAAAGATTTCAGGTAACAATATGTCAAAAATAATATGTTTGCCCTTAATCTGCCTTACCTGTATAAGGTAGTTAAATGAGTACCAAAACATAATATTACCATCAAATAAAATTACATTTTTTCCACAAAACAAAGAGTGAGGGTAAAATTTAAAAGTAAATGGTACTTTGATTAGTTTGATGGCTTGTAGTCTTGCATGTCTGAGACGATGAATCAAAATGAACTAATTACTGTGTGATATATTGAAGAAGGATATAAATATGGCTAATGTGAGATTGTATGAGCTAATTTGAGAGAAGAATTTAGTACTTACTATGTAGCAAGACAAAGCTGTCTGCTCCCTAGTGGAGGAATCAGAATAATAAAAGAAATTCAACCTGTTTCAAGAAGGGATGCCTAAGCTTGGACCAGAAGGTTCACATAAGGTGGACATCAACTTCAATCACACTTGTGCTTAATGTCCATTAACCAGAAACAAAGAAATACATGATATGCACCAGGAGATCATTGATTTGTCTGGCTTGTGACCACACCCAGTTTTCAAACAGAAGTCAGGTCGCTGATACAGATACACTCATACACTCACAAGCTGGTCAGCAAAATGCAAGTAAGGACTTGTGCACAATGTCTGCCACCTCCTGGTGACATTTATATGACACCATAAACAGAAACCTCTTTCAGCTGTTTGTTCAGGGTAGCTTGATAATAAAAAAGATGAGAGAAATGTTAAAACGTGGTTAATGCTATGCTGTAAGGATCACTGAAGAGTCTATGGGGAGGGATGGGCTTCATCCAAAGGTTCTATAAGCCACCGTCTGCTACAGGCTGGTGGGAAATAGGGGTCAGAACCAAACTTAAAAAATGGGCCCAATCTGCTGTCCTTTAAAGCAGTGTTTTACAAACTGGTCCTCAGGGACCCCCCCAGACAGACTATGCTTTGCTCCGGTTACAGAAAACATGGACTGTCTGGCTGGGAGCTGGGAGGGACAAAACACTACTTTAAAGATCAGACCAGGCTGACCTAGTCAGTGATTGTCACGATCAACCCGGAAGTGGGCGAACGCACTGGCAGAGTGAGCGTGCAAAGAGCAGGCAGGCAAGCGGGATACGGGGAAAACGGGAGTTTATTACGGAGACGGGAACGGGCAAGACGGAACACAGGGAAAAGACGCTCACCAACATCAATGACGGACAAGGGAAACCGGGGAGACCAGGACTTAAATACACAGGACTAATCAAAGTAACTAGACAAAGCTGGAGACGATCAGGGAAATACACGTGGGTAATCAGGGGGCGTGGCACACACGAGGAGCGGACGAGCCGGGCATGACAGTGATGAGATGTTGTGTTGGTTTCTTATCCATACGTAGGAATCTCCAATCTTATTTACAGTGAGAGCTACTTTACAAAGAAAATAATCTGGGGGTGGGGCTAATAAAATAATGCTTTCCTTTAACGTTCACTCTGTAAAGTGCCATGACGGTATGATGCATTTCATCCAAAGCAAAGTGAAATTCACTAATAAGTTAAGTCATCTATTAATTGGCACCCTGTGGGTTGCTGGATGAATGAGATGAACAGAGAATGAATGAGGAAGAAGATGAACTGTGCTCACCAAAAACGAGCAGTGTGTGATTATTTGTGACACATCATCGTTCTATTGCAAGAACACAGCAGTGCTTAACGGTTAATGCAATGGCTTACAGCACTTGAGCAGAAAATCTATCTCACTACCTGTTTATTTTATTCTTCTCATCTCTTTCAGCTGTATATTATTAATGAAAAGCATTGTATAATTGGAATTATTTATCTTAAAACCCCAAAAAATATAATAAATAACAAATACATTGTCCCATTTTATAGGCTATGCTTTTGTGCTTTAATATCTGAAAATAGGTTCCCAGTAAGCTTTTTTTTCTACACAGTGCTAGTTACTGCAATAGAGGAATGATTCTGAAAAATGGTAGTACATTATCTCTGGCCTCAACTCTACACCTGGAGCTCTACTCTATATAAATGAGTAGAATCTAAATTGTATAAGCAGCTTTCCCATTAGGGAAAAATAACCAGGGAAACAACACTAGAGCTTAAGTGAATGTGGGAGGCTTTAATAGCTGCCATGTACCCCAAATCATTTGTGGCCAGGATCTTTTCTCTCATGCCTTTCCAAAGCTCACTTAAAGCTCCCTACTACTTTCACAACAGAAGGCTGTTTGTTTGAGTCTCGGAATGGATTTGCAGGTGGATAATAGGGAAATGGTCATAGCTTAGGGTTATAATTATGGTTAGGGGTTAGGATTAGAGGTTAGGGGTTAGGATTAGGGTTAGGGGTTAGGGTTAGGGTTAGGATTAGGATAAGGCTGCCCCCCCACCCATCAACTACTTTTAATGTTGCTGCTCCTCATACTGGTTGAAACTGAGTGATGAACTTCATGGTTGGGGAGATTATGCTAATTAATTCCTGGATGTAGTTTCTCAATGAAATTTATATTGTATTTAGTATAACTGTCAAAAAGGCCACATTGTAAAATCTTGAATAATACAAATGATAGTAAGTATTGTAGGGGTTTTGTGCTGATGTGATAGAACCCATAACTAATTCTGACTATAGTGCAGCTTGTTTGCATAAATTGCAAATTCACGTGTTGGTTCTTCTTTGTTCCATGATGACTTACATGATAAACAGGGAATACTTCAGATAGGATGTATATATCCCAGACCACATTTCTATTGTTTATTACATGCTATTCTTACTCAGAAAGACACCTCGGTAAACCTTTTTGCCATTCCTGGAGTCCGATGTGTGGCTTGTGGAGCATAGCACCTGCGTTAGCCTGTCAGCTAATATTTCAGCCTGAACAGCTGAGGAATCACAGTACTGACTTCATAATGTGATTTTTGTTCCAACTGCATAAGGGCTCAGCCCCCCGACTTTTCCCCCTGAAGATGGGGCTCAATTAATAATTCAAATGTTGTTCTGCTTTATTTAGCCACTTGCTCTATGTTTGTCAAAGTCTCCCTCCTGGAGCCAAGTTGGCACATATCTGGGATGGTGTGTAGAGAATGAAATGACCTGAGGCGAACAGGATTCAGTTGTTTACACATCACTTTATTCTATATTCCCTGATTTTGTGTTTCCTTAGTCTGACACTCAGCATCAAATACACCTAAAAAAAAAAATCTTTTACGGGACAGCAGAATAAATTCCACTGATGCCACTGATACATTGCATTGCAGATACAAGGTCAATGTTTTATCTTTGGGGGGAAAATAATCAATGGTCAGCATAGCAATGTGGAGTAACAGTAGTACTGTAGGCACCCGTTAGTAGTATTTCCAGTTAAGATGTCTGGACGCTTACACATATTTTGTTAAACAGATCAATGTATCTGCTTTTAGAATGATCATCACTTGATAGCAGAGCTAAAGATTGCTACCTTTTCTACAATAAAAGGAAAACAGGCATGGAACAGAAATTCCTTGAAAATTTATCTCCTTGGTTGCGTACAGTATGTGCGCCTCATTCATAAATATTAAAATAAGAAATATACTTAAAAAGTATATGTATGTCTGCTATGCAAAGTGATCCACTCTTGAATTACTGTAAGTATTCGGGATCAATTACTGTGTTCATTTCTATCATGCCATTGTAATTGTTAATCTGTGGCAATTGTTTAACAATTGCAGCAAAGGAAATGGATCCTAAGAATATGTCATGTATGATCAGATAATTTCAGCAATGCCAGTGCTGGACCAGACTGAACAACACTGGACTGACAATAATTTAGGAAGGATGGGTGATTTTTTTTGGCAGCTCTGACATTTTTTTGTGGAGGGAGGGGGTTGGTTAGGTAGGATTTTAAACAATTAGAAATGTTTTTAGATTAAAACCACAGACATGGTACAGTACTGTTATTGAATGACAGATGCTGCTATAGTTCTCTTCCCACAAGAAAGAGAAAAAGTTTTGTGGCTGCACCTTGAGGGATGGGAGTTTGATTCTCCCCTCTGCTTTGTGTGTGGGTTATGTATATATTACATTGTGGGGACCAAATGGATGGGATTAGGGTGTGCCCATAGACATGAATGGGCAGTCCCCACAATGATATGAATACAGACATTTGTGTGTGTTTTTGTAATTATTACATGGGCCCATGTAATAGATCAGGGTCATGCCCACAGATGAATGGAGAGTGCTTACAAAGATGTGAATTTTTGTGGAAATGTGCATGTGTACGGGCAGAGCTTGCATGTTCTCCCAAAGTCACACTGGTTTCCTCCCACTATCCCAGTACACCCAGTTAGGCTAACTGTGCATTTCTAAATCACCCACAGGCTCTCAACCCATGACCGTGACCAGGATTAGTGCTTAGAAGGTTGATGGATTTAGAAACTTTAATGTATCATTGCACCTACGCTACTGCTCACATTGGAAGTTTGGCGAGGACAATCAGTTCATGGCATAGACAGAGACTGCAATACAGTACATATATTTATAACTCTGCCCTTCCTCTGTAATCGTTTGCAAACATTTGTAATAGATTTTACCACCCACTTAGTGGCATGTAATTGATGACATATGCAAATTCTGCTTGTAGACATCTGCTGATAAAATGACAGACATGTTACACACGGGAAAACCACTCAGTCTAACTCTCATGATTAAGGATCATTCATCTGATCATGCGTCTGCAACAGGAAACCTTTTAAGGAGTACAAGAATATTGCCAAAAGAAAATAATAAATGAAATCCATCCATAATCATTTATCCAGTACAGAGAGCAAATGGAAACTATTCAACACAATGCACTACCATTTAAAACCGTTTGGGGTCACTTCGAAATTTTCTTGCTTTTGGAAAAAAAAGTTTTTTCTCCATTATAATAACATCAGATTGATCAGAAATACTGACACTGTTTAGACTAATGTTCATGTTGTAAATGGCTATCACAGCTGGAAATGGCTGTTTTTAATGGAATATCTACATAGGTGTACAGAGGCCCATTATCAGCAACAATTAGTCCTGTGTTCCAGGGGACTGTTTGCTAATGCAAGTTTATCATTTTAAAAGGTTAATTGATCATTAGAAAACCCTTTTGCAATTATGTTAGCACAGACAAAAATTCTTGGGCTGATTAATTTTTAAAAAAGCAATAAAACTGGACTTCTTTGGACTAGTTTAATATCTGGAGCATCAGCAATTGTGGGTTTGATTACAAGCTCAAAATGGTCAGAAACAAACAACATTCTTCTGAAACGCGTCAGTCTATCCTGGATCTGCAGACTTTTCCATGCAAGAAATTGCCAGGGAACTGAAGATCTCATACAATGCTGAGTAATACCTTCTTCACAAAGTGGCGCAAACTGGCTCTAACCACAATAGGAGGACGAGAGGGAGGCCCCAGTGCACACCTGAGCAAGAGGGTAAATATATTAGAGTGTATATATTAGAGACTCCTCTTCAACTGGCAGCTTCATTAAATAGTAGCTGCAAAAGACCCGTCTCAATGTCAACAGCGAAGATGCAACTCCGGGATGCTGGAGAATTGCACAGAAAAAGCTTTATCTCAGAATGGCCAACAGAAAGAACAGACTGACATTGGCAAATAAACACAGACACCGGACAGAGGCAGATTGGAAAAAAGTGCTACGGATAGACAAATCTAAGTCTGATGTTCAGATCAAATGAAAAGACGCTGGATGAGTGCTTGAAGACATCTGTCAGTCATGATGGAGGCAATGTGATGGTGTGGGGCTGCTTTGGTGATGGTAAAGTGGGAGATTTGTACAGAGTGAAAGGGATCTTGAAGAAGGAAGGCTATCGCTCCATTCTGCAACACCATGGTATACCCTGTGGACGGCGCTTAATTGGAGCCAATGCAAGTATATATGTTTTCATGGAAAACGAGGAAATTTCTGTTTGCCCTTAATTCCATCTAACATTTACACAGATGTAAATAAATAAATAAAACCAGAAGATAATGGAGGATAAAGAAATAGAATATGTGTGTGTTGTGCCAGTCAAAAGTTTGGATACACCTACATATAGAAAGGCTTATTTGTACTATTTGCTACATTTCTGAGTAAGGAATCAAAACAATAAAATAACATATATGTAATTATGCATGGACCAAAAAAGTATTATACAAAAATTTGTTGGGGGGAGGGCAGCTGTGTGGGTTGGGTGTGTTTGGCAGAGTGGTCCCACCATTGGGCCCTTAACCCCAGTTACGGCAGGGACCGGCTGACCCCGCTGTCTCCTCTACAACAGTTTCATGAGGCCTCCTCGGATGCTTTTCCAGATGTCCAGGTGGTCCCACACAGATGCTGAGCACTTACTGATCGCGTCATTTCTGCTGTGTTTAGGTCAGGTGGTCAGGTCACATGATGCAACACTATAATCCTCCTTTGTTGGTAGCTTGGCGTGTCCAAACTTTTGACTGGTACTATATATGTATGTACATACACGCAACCATATATAGAGTGATCTTTGGAGGCAAATGTGTGTGTAAACGTGTATACAACGTGTATAAAAAACGAGTTTCTTCTTCCAGCCTTGTGATAGGCTCCATTCTCCCCCCCCCCCCCGTTCCCAAAAAGCCTGTGCTAAATAACGGTTTGGAATACAAATGATGTAACTCACAGCGGAATCTCCCTCAATCAGGAACACATGTCCTGTTTCTGCATCACTCCCCATAACGTGACATTCCTGTCATGGTTCTGACCACCTCTCTCCAGACTGCACTGTCACCCTAAAAGCAAGTTTCCAGGAAGAATAATTTGAAAGCTTTAAAGCCATGTGCTATTTTTACAGACTCACATAAATATTATAGGAACATTGCTTTATATGACCGTTTCGAGTTACATTTCTCAGAAAACATCTTTTCTCCCAGAATATTTTGATAGATGGCCAAACAGCGCCATCTAGTGCCTCTAAAATTTTTATCCCCCCAAAAATTATTTCTGAAGCATTCCAGGCGGTCTGCCTCTGACAAATGAGCTAAACTAAACCTGACTCTAGTGATCTTGCCATATTTTACTTGCTCTTGGGATAAAAGAAAACATCCCACTGATCTCAAGGTTAAGGGGCAACGACAAAGTCTACTATCCACTCGTGCCATTTGTGTGAACAGTGGATCTTCATCATTTGTTTGAAACCAGATATACATTTTAAATGCTTCCCTTGCTAGGCTGCTAGTTGGAAACTCCTTATTAAATAAGATATGAATGTACCCTTAGGTAGAGATGGATAGTTCAGGTCCAGGATGTACAAATCCAGACCAAAGTTTTGTTTCAGCCAGCTGGGTGAGTATTAAGAGTCACAGTCAAAGTGTACACAACTGCTTGGTTGAAACAAAACCTTGGTCTTGACCTGAATTTTATACCTCTACCCTTAGGACAGCTACATGCTCACAAACAGTCCCAAAGTGAAAAACACCACAGTTTCAGTACCTTTTTTGCTCAGATCTGTTAAACAGATGATTTGCTAACCACATACAAGAAACCCAACTTACCCACTGTCAGAGACTGATAGTTCCCATCAACAGCTGGTGTACGTAGCAACTTTCATATGTAACATACCAGGCAAAATAGTGGCTGTATTCAGTGGTAAATCCTGGAAACAAGCCAAAAATCAATTAAGAAGGTAATGGACAGCAGATCAGCTCCAGATTTATATATGATGATCCAGTCATATATCCATTCAGCCAATCATCTAGTGACCAGCTAGATATTACAGGGTCATGGGGGGGGGGGGGGGGGGGGGCGGAAGAGTCTATTCCAGGCAGTACACCCTGGATGGGATGCCAATCCATGGCAGAGAACAGAAAAACACACACACCTACAGCAATTTAGGGAAGTCAATGACCCAGGAGAATTGTCTTTGAATACAGAAGGAAATCTGTAAGACAGGCAGAACAAGCAGAGGCGGGATTCAAACCCCCAACCCTTCAGGTGTGAAGCAACAGTGCCACCCAGAGCCAGCATGTAATTATATTTGATCAGTCACGTTTCCAAAATTAGAACAGGTACATACTGAAGGAAGTGCATTCAGTTAGTGCACAAAATGCAATGCGTCTGAAAGCACGAGATGTGGAGACTCGCAGTAAAGACAATTCACTGTACACATTTATTTACAGACTTTGATTTAGCACAAGTGGGGCTGTTGTCCAAAAGTGGCATTCAAACAAAGAAATTATATATTCAACTGAATATATGTCAAACTATATTTTAGCAAGGAATGTAGAAAAGGGTTACAAAAGAGATTTACAATATTTCATTATAATTAAACTGAAATGAGTGTTAAATTGAGAAAAAATTTACATTGCATTAATATAAAACAAAAAAGGAGCCAGTAATCATGTTAAGCTGATTACATACTTTTAAGTACAAGGGCCTAGAAGGGAAAAACAGCTTTGAAAACTAACATGCCTCTTTGGGCAAATTAAAATAAATTAAAACGGCGCATGCAAGTTAAAGATTACAGCAAAAACACTGCTGTACAGAATCAGAGAGGGGAGCACAAAAAAGTTAAAACTCCAAGAAAGAACCTTTTTATTTGCAGTGCAACTTATCAGCAAAGACCTTTGTGAGAATATGGTTCCTAAACTTAATGCATTCCATCTCCCCCATCATTTGAGGTTAATGTACAGGAAACCCAAGTCCAGTAGGCGTGAAATGTTGCTTTTCTTCCCTTGGCAAACAACAGAACAGGGGCATGTGGATTGTGGAAGGCATGACTTTTGACAGGTAAAAGCAGTCCACTCTGCATTTGACAAGCTTTGGTTTATTTGGGTTCAGAGCCCTGACTGCAGTCTCTTCAGCATGGAAAATTTGCTGATGAAGAGGGGGAGGGCTGTTAAAGGAGAACCCCTGAGGGTTCTCAGATGACAAATTTGTTTTTGGTGGTGGATCCACTCTTGGTTGCTGTGTCAGCATGAGACTGGTATCCAATAGACATCTTCTGGGGAACTCCGAGCCGCTCTTTATATACCCTCCTGTGGCCAAAAAGACCAAAAAAGAACATAGTAAATATCCTTAACTGGATGGATGGATTGGTGGATGGTTGTACGGACAAACCATGCTACCAGATTTGGAGGTTTGGTAGGCTGAAACACTATGATGTAATTTTCTGATTCACCCACCAAAGATGTTTGCTTATCAAAGCAAATTTCATCATCTCAACAATGAACCCCTCAAAGCTCCTCAAATCATGACTGACCCTATGTGTGTTATGGCTTCCTTGTTCTCATAGTCAGATGTCCAGACAGCAATTTTGTCTCCTTTGGTTCGAACACTGACGACCGCTCCGCATACCTCATCGCTGTAGTCATCAAATGCTTCACCTATGAGGCACAGCAGCTGGGAAGACACCGACACCATCATCATTATCATAATAAGGTCCATTCTCTCAGACAGAGGACAAAACGCCAGTCCCAAAGGGGGCAACTTCTTATAATTATTATTTACATATACAATGATCTTAATACCCTCTTAGTATTCATGAAGGAAATTCCAGTTGAGAAGAAATGCCACCAAATTTTGTCATAAGTGGAAAAGTATAATTTTCTTAGCAGTCTGCCCCCTGCTACTTTGGGGCAAAGCACTCACAGTCTCCAGCCAGAAGCGGTCGAGGTCCGAGCGACGCTGCTGCTTGCTGAGGGTGACCAGCCACCTGCCCCCTCGCTTGTTCCTGTCGTCTTCCCACATGGGCTCGATGCCGTCCTGCGGGCCGACATGAGGTCAGACTGGATTTACCACCTATTCACCATACCGTCTCCACAGGCCCTAGGACTCTTCGTTCAGAGCTTTCAAATGACCATCGAACCAACTCTGCTTCTTCTGATTACAAACAGCCAAAGAACCAGGGCTGGCACAAAGGTGTGGTTGATTGTTGATTGGTTGCTTAAGCTTCGAAACTTTGGGTTACACTGGTAGTCATTTGAGATTCCAGAATTTTTATGGTTAACTGCTTAGAAGAATTAATTCTATTCACTACTCTGAGGAAATAATGTAAAAGAAAAACCATATATATATATATATATATATGAAACATCAAGTGGGATTTACTGTCATAGCATCCATATACATGTGCCCGCTAGCACCAAAAAAACGTCTCCCCAAGAGCATAGGGGATGTTATCACAACATACATATCATGTAAATATCATGGAATCATTCTTGTATGACTCTGTGACTGTCAAATGTCTAAAGTAATTAAGAAATAAGCAAGGAAAGCTCAAGACAAAGATGTGTTTAGGTGGAATTTACTTAACTTATGACTGGATAGTACCTTATTTCTGAGCACTGCAAACCCTAACCACAAAATATTCCCTAATCAATGACTCTATTACGCTGAACTAACTGATGTAGGAAACCATTTCTTATGTACTCAAGGTGTCAGCTATATACTATAAAAGGTTCATATGACTATTCAGCAGAGCGAAATGCAAAAATACCTGCATTAAAATCCATGAACAGCAAAAGGCTTAAAGTCTGTTACAGACGCACCTACTTGGAGCCACATTGCCCTGAAACGAGCTTGATATGCCAAAACCAAACCTTAAATGTTCTCCTTTAGTCTGTCGGATATGAATATCAGTTGGGGTGCGTAGCTGAGGGGTAAAAGGCAATGATGTGGTTCCATCAGAGCTTCTAGCCCATTTCAACCCTAACCCTATTCCTTGAAACCAAAAAAGACCTTGACTTGCATTAGCTGAAGAACAGGAGACAATGATGTGGTTCCACCCAAGCTCCTAGCCAGTTTCAACCACACCTCCATACTGTATAGGATATCCTTAGGAGTGACTCAGAAATAGGACTGCATGAAAACTGAAGAGAAGGAATCCTAAAGCTCAGAGCAGAAAAGTAATTTTGACCTGATGACATTAAACATTTAAATATTAAAATGAATATGAACAGAAGCATTCCTACCTTAAAAAGGGAGTAGTCACAACCAGACATCAGGTTGCTTGAAAGTTGAATGTGATTATAAAGCCTGTCCCCCCCCCCCACACACAAAGAGATGTATTAACATTACACATATTAACAAGGCCATACTTCTAACTCAGATTCAAAGCAGAAACTATGACCACTGTGTTTCTAACTGACAAGGCAATTTTTAGTTACCGAGTTAATTTGATTCTGCGATTCAGTTACTTCAGATTCCCATTTGAACTTTGGTTCATTTTGTGTGCTGGCTTTTGTCTTACTAGTTAGTTCCTAGTGAGCATTCCACCATCAATAGCCTTCCACATAATTATGGGATCTAACCATGGGAAGTGGGGCAGACCATGTGACTTTGAATGTATATGATAATACATGGTGATAAGCAAAATATCCCTTAAAATGTACTAAGGATACAAAATGCAAACAGGCGGCACCTGGAAGCAAATTGAGCATTTAAAGTGGAACTAATAGCAAGGTACACGACCTCTAAAATCCCAGCAATAAAAAATTAAGCTTCTTACGCCCAAAAATCTTCAACAGTGTCAAATTTAGAGATTAGACGCTGGTTGGCTTGCCATGTTTTGCTTTTGTCATTTTTGAAAAACCAGAGAGACCACCTGTAAACGAGAAAAGATATATAACAATCATTTGATGTCTAGTCATATACTAAATATAAAGAAACCTACAAGTAAAAAAACAATGTATTGCACATTTAAGAATTATGTAAACATAAACACAAGAATCCACAGAACACTGCGACAAAAGATCATAATATTGCACTGGAATAATTCAGGATCAGAGTCAAGTTTATAGGCTGAGTATGTTCATACATGCAGGGAATTTGTCACCAGTTGTCACTGGCTCTCATACACACTGCACATATACAGTTAAAATTAGACCAGGCAATAGACACATACAATTCGGTTGATATATACAAAGTGCATGTGTGGTGGATGAATGTCAAAAAAGAATAGGAGTGCATGCAAGTGCAAAGACTGCTGGAATAAATATGTATAAAACAATATAATTAACATCTTCATTATATTAGCCAGCTGCAAATTCATGAGATGCATCCAGGCATGTCCGAAAAAAATAACCTCCATTAACATGAACAAAAGTCAGCCCAGAGCCAGCAGCCAATACAGAAATATGAATGAATATTGTAGATTGTCTATGTTTTGTCAGACAAGACTGATAAGATTTTATACATCACCTGTTCTGTAACGGATGTTTAACGTAAGGTTCTGGACTTAAAACCTCTTGATTTGTCTCTTCATCCTTTTCTTCTCCAGAACTTTGGATGTTTGAAGCAGTTTCCTGAGAATAATAATTTAAAAAGATGTTACAATTATGATGCTTCTTACAGAAACTTATAAAAGGTACAGTTATTAATATTGCAACGTGACTTCACTGGGGTCTTCGCTGCAACAGGGAAAACGAGACTACGAAATCCAGTGGGTGGGCTTATTGTGCACTGTCAACAAGCCATTACACCCACAGACCACTCATTTGTTCATTAAAATCAGTCAGGCACTGGACAGTGCAATACAACACACTGAAAGCTTCAAAGCCTTGGTTCTCCAGTGACTAACTTTTCATGGTCTAAAAAGACCTGGCATGTATATTTTAAAAACACTCTTCAGTACCTGCAGTCCAACGAGTGGGAAGAATACAAATTTTAACAGAGCAGAAGATATTAGTTGATAATCAGCCCTCAAACTGAGGTCATGAGGTAGCTAACCAGAGCTGAGTAATAATAAGGGGCGACTTTGCTACACTCTCCTTAATCAAATGAATTAAACAAGAAGGTAACTGATGCTTCCTGGAAAGTGCACTCACCTCTCTCTGTGAAAGCAGGTCTCCCATTTATGTAAGATACAACACAAAGTTCATTTTCTCTAAACAGTTTGGTGCATAATTAAAACTATTGCTTGTGGCCTGATTATACTGAAAAACAAACAAGGCTGTTTATCACTACTCCTTACTCACAAATCACTTGGAAATAACTAACGTTTATACCTTTCTGATGTTTTTCGGCATGAAGATGCAGAGAGGCTTATTTATTTCCTAATACCACCAAAAAGCAGGTATATGGGCGATGTACTAGTATAAAATGAGCTTTACAGTGTTGAGCTGGTACATTTTGGAAATGAGAAACAGATTAACGATTGTAAGCTTTAAGTCAAAGTTGGTTAACAGTGTTCAAATTAATATTAATGCGATCCCCATTACCGTCCCATGTGCTGAAAGTGAGGCAACTCTTACAACATCAAGTGGCCGGCGGTTAAAGCCGCTAATGCCACTAAACAATCCGAGAGCATTAAAGGAAATAAACGAAGACGGCGTGTCTCCGCTTAGTATCAAACGCTGACACTCGGTCATTAGTCATTACACATGACAGCTGGACTTAAAAGCACGCAGCGCTGACAGCTAGTGCCGCGTGGTCGAGAAGTGCCAGCCCCGCTACTGTTACTACCAGTGTTACTCCCACCATTTCTACAAGTGCTACTGCTCCTGTCCGCGGGCTCCGTCACCAGCCATAACAGCGATGTCTGACTCATGTCTGGGGCTCTTTCCCATAACGAAGGAAATCGCCGCACCTCCAAAAACATTCCCGATGTCTTTCGCTGCTATGAACCAAATTATCGCAAAACTAGAAAAAACACGCGATACCCACATTCATACACCCCAAAAAGCACGATCGACGGGCCCGAAATAAACTGTAAACAGACCATAGTGACCAATGTTCCACAGCACCACACACACTCACCGGTTCCGCGGTCGCCATTTTATTTCAATCTAATTCAAAAGCCTCAGCTGGAAAAGTAAGACCCGATTGGACCGAACTTTGCAACGTGACGGCTAAGTGTCTGGAAAGCGTTCTACGCATGCTCATAAATAACGCTCTCTGTGGTTGATGGGATATGTAGTTTTTAAGTACAGCTGCGCCCTAAAACTAAATAAATAAAACATTTTGTTTCCATAAGCTAAGATTCAGTATGACTTCTACTACTGATTCAAACTGATTTTTTAAGAGGATATGGTCATATTAACAAATACAGTGAGTACTTGTCGTGTATTCCTGTTCAGATATTCTCTTGAAAACTTTTAAGAAAAATGCCGTGCAGTAGTTACTATACAGGCGTTTCACCGTACTTAGGAGTGGCTTCAGCGTGGCGTGCCGTATTTCTTCAAGGCGCAGAGTCCTTCGGTCAAATTTTACAATAGATCTCTTCAGTCATAAATAAATGTAGACATACAAACTGTGGGAAATGCAGTTGTTTAATGATAATATCCAAATGTTTCACATGTGTGATAATTTCGTATATTTCTGTCCAAACCAATAAAAGAAAAACGATAACAGCATTGATTTAACTTATCGTTATCGATTTTAACATATTCTTTTTCCTGTAACAGATTTAATCAAAGCATACAATGTGTAGGCTGATTTTAATAAAATAAGTAAAAATACTACAAATAACTAATTACAAAGTATACATTTTAAAATGTATGTTTGATCACTTTGTATAATTACTTAACGGTCTGAATTGTCCACATTAATCATCATTGTTAAATAGATAGGAGCCAGAGCTTTCAATTGTAAGTGAAAAAGGAGCCTATTATAAATACAACAACAACAAATTAATTTTTGTATAGCGCATTATCACAGCATTACATTGTCTCAAAGCGCTTTACAGCATCCGCACCCAAAGCCCCCAGTGAGCAAGCCAAAGGCAACAGTGGCAAGAAAAAACTCCCAAGAAGGAAGAAACCTTGGGAGGGACCAGACTCAAAGGGGGAGCCCCTCCTCCTGGGGCCGGCAGGGATAGTCAAATAAGAGTCAAGTCACATTGTCCCAATCATAAGATTTGGGAAATAACTGGAAAGCAAGGAAGATGACAAGCCAATGCCGAGTCTTCTTCCAGTCGCCAGGCAACTAGAGGTAAGGCAGCAGGTCAGACATGGAAGATAGTTTCGGTCTCCCTGAACTGTTGTTGTGTGTAGTTTCGGTCTCCCTGAAGGTGTTAATTCTCTGCTAGTAAGGTAGGACTCTGTTTGCTTTCTGTTTACTGTCTGTTGAAACTGTTGTTGTGTGTAGTTTCGGTCTCAGGACTTACTGAGTTTAAATTGAAGGTGACACCGCCACAGACACCTGTGTCTGTGGCGGATAAAGGCAAACGGTCTAGTTGTTACTACTGCTTCTAATCCTTTCTCTCCTACTCTATCCTATCCTCTACTTCACAGTCTCTCACACCATCACTACAGACATGTGCCTTAGACGTATACCAGTACACTTATCTTTAAGACCTAGAATATCTCATCCAACATCCAGGCGCCGCACTCTCAGTAATCTTGTCTACCCTCCCATAACACCCCAGTCCCAGCGAAGCGTGTTGGGTGGCCTCTGGAATTGCCAGTCTGCTGTAAAGAAGGCTGATTTCATTTCCGCCCTTGCTTCACACCACTCTCTTGACTTTCTGGCTCTGATGGAGACCTGGATATCGCCTGAGAACTTGGCTACCCCGGCAGCTCTCTCCTCTACTTATGCTTTCTCTCACTCTCCTCGCCAGACTGGCAGGGGCGGTGGCACAGGTCTATTGGTAACTCGGAACTGGTGCTACACGCCCCTCTCTGCCCCATCTCAACATTTCATCCTTTGAATTCCATGGAATTGCTGTTACCTCTCCACTTGATATTTGGATCATTGTTGTCTACCGCCCTCCTGGCCCCCTAGGCTGCTTTCTAGAGGAGCTAGATACTCTCCTCAGTCTCTTCCCCACTGACAGCTCCTCTCTCATTCTCCTTAGCGACTTCAACCTCCCCCATGACAAGCTCCCTTCTTCTGGTCTCCTCCCTTTTCTCGATTCCTTCTCTCTAACATCCAACAGCTCCTCTCCTACACACAAAGGAGGTAATGTCCTCGACCTGGTTTTCAGCCGGGTAGCAGAGAGGACGTGGAAGAAATTTAAGCTTGATGCGGATCTGTCTTCCTACCGTACTCTGCTATCCAAATTCTCTATGGACTGACAATCAATGAAATCAGATCAAATGGATTTTGGATTCCAAGCATCAACAAAGCTGTAAGAAACTTTATACAGAAATGTGTAAGGTGTCGCAGACTCAGAAGGGGTACTGAGAAACAGAAAATGGCTGATCTCCCAGTCCAGCGTTTAGATCCAGCTCCACCATTCACATTCTGTGGAATGGACTGTTTTTTGGCCCTTTTCTAACTAAGAAAGCTCGTAAGGTGAACAAGCGTTATGGACTTATTTTTACGTGCTTTTACTGCAGAGCAGTGCACATGAAAATGTTAGATGACATGACCACGGACGCCTTTATAAATGCCCTCCGCTGTTTCATAGCCATCAGAGGAGCTGTCAGTGAGATAAGGTGTGATCAAGGAAGTAACTTTGTTGGTGCAAAAAATGAGCTGCAAGAAGCATTGAAACAAATGGACTGTGATCGCATTACTGCGTTTCTTGCTGAGAAACAATGCGACTTCAAAATGCACGCTCCTCATTCAAGCCACACAGGAGGTGTGTGGGAAAGGCAAATCAGGACTGTCCGAAATGTTCTGCGCTCAACAGTTTCTCTTTCATCAGGCAGAATGGACGACGCATCATTAAGGACATTCTTTTATGAGGCAATGGCGATTGTCAACAGCAGGCCTCTTACAGTGGACAACTTAAATGATCCAAACAGTCCCGAGCCATTAACACCCAATCACCTGCTAATGATGAAGTCAAGGTCATCCATGCCCCCGCCAGGTAGATTCATTAAAGAGGACATTTATGCACGGAAAAGGTGGCGTCAGGTGCAGTATTTATCAGAACAGTTTCTGGATAACATCATGGAGAAGCTCACAGCTTTGCAAAACTTATTGGATGGCGGAGACCAGCGTGGACATTAGAGGAGCTGGAAATTACAGCTTCTCGCACGGAAACCCAAACAACCTTATTCTATCAAGCTTCTGGCTCCCCTCAATCAGCACTGGCCTTGGCCAAGGCTGCTGCTGAACAAAAAGCTCCCCCGGAAGAACAGGCAGTGAGACTCTCTTGCATTCCTCTCCCCCAATCCCAAGGACTTGCACCCTCCCCCCATCCAACGCCTTCGCCGCTTCATATCCCCAGCGTGAACAGGCGGGTCTGTGACCAGCGCCTCCATGGCTGCAGGACTGGATGGCTGTTTGTCTATGCTGGACTACCTCCACCTCCCCATTCCCTCACCCATTGCGAGTCGTGTCTTTTCATGTTGTACGGTGTAGTGATCATGTGCTTATGTTGCTGAGGTGTTTTCTCCTCCTCTCTCCTCATGTCATCCTGTTTCTCTTCTCTCCTCCCCTGTCTCCCGGCCGGTCTACCCCCTACTGTGATGCTGTATATGTAAGGTCGGGCGATGGCCTGCTTTTCGCTGGTACTTGTGACTAGTGACATGGTATATTGCAACAGCAATAAAGGGTTTGAATCAAATCAAAATCAAATCAAACAGTTTTGGTCACGTTGGAAAAAGGAGTATCTGTCTAACATCGCAACAATACAGAAATGGCACTCTCCAAGGAGAAACTTGAAGGTTGGAGATGTTGTGATGGAGAAAATGGATGACTTGCCACGCAATGAATGGAGATTAGCACGTGTAATGGACACAACAACTGACAAAGATGGACTTGTAAGAAAGGTAAAGCTTCGTTTTGGAGAAAGGAAGATGGACAAAGGACAATGTTACAGTAAACCTTCTGTAGTGGAACGCCCAGTGCAGAAACTGGTTTTGCTATTGGAGACTGTTTAATTACATTCTGAAGTTTAAGGTTTATTCTGTCATGTAAACTGTGTTTTCATACAATGTAATGTTTACAGGTCAACGGTTACAGGTCATTTCTTCATTAGGAAATCATTATCACTCCGTTTGGTTCCCATTTGAGCTCTAATGATTTGGTGGGAGTGTAAATGACCGTATTAATATTTCGTTTATTACATTTATTGGTTACAAATGTTATTCCTTGTTTAACTGTATAAGATGAGTGATGCCTTTTATTGTGAAAGAACGGCTTTTATTTTGAAGGAACATAGAGCAACAAGCTGCCATAAACCAGTGTTGCAAACCGCACAGTAGCGGGAAAACTTCATGGAAGTCGAAGCAAGGTGTGTTCCGTGAAAAAGGAATAGTTATTACGATTCTTTTTTGGTTAATTTCTTAAATACCAGTGATGGTTTTAGCTCCTGGTTGATGAGGAACAAGGTGGGTTTTGAAGGTTGATTTGTAAATGTATATATGTTTAATATTTCTGTTGTAAGGTGTTTTGCCGAGTAAAATGGACTACGTTTTTGCTCACTACAAGGTGCTAAAGAGCACGGATAAATTAAGCGTGTTAAAGGGTTATAATTTACAAGCTGCTTTGTTTTATTTGTCATGTAAGGTCACGGACAATTTGATAATGATTTACTTTAGTTTATTTCGTGATTCGAAGGTGTTTAAAAGCAAGTGTGACGGTGCGTCACGACGTAACGTGGCTGCGTATAGCAGGGCAGTGGAGTTGGCGGGAGAGAGAGGGGGAAAGGAGGTTTTTTTTTTGGTTCGTTCGGGTGATGTAGAGTAAGTAGGGAGAATTCCTTAATGTAGTCAACCGGTACACAGGACCAGATTAGTCTGAAGGCAGGTTCGAGCCACGTTGGTGCTCCGGAGAAGGGAAATTGCTGTGTGTTACCAGAACGACAGACGAGAGCTGCTCCCGGTGCCGCGCAGAGGGAACCGGAGCTTGGAGGAATCGCGGTAGCTTCCCTGCTATACAGAGACGACTCATCAGCTCCAGCACCAAGGACGACGCAGGTGATATTTAATAAAGTTTATTTCGGCGAATGTACATCAGGGTGATCAGCAACTTGACCAAGAAGTAGAACAATTCTGCTAACGTGACGGACACTAAGCGGAGTTTTAAAAGATCGCTGCTGCACACCCCATTTTCTGCGCACGCTACCACCTGGCAGGGCAGGCCCGCTATGTTCTAACTGCATGCCCGGATGCCTGATTTCTCTGGCGGTCATTTTTGGAAGTAAATGTACTGAACAGACTTTCGCATGGGAGTGTTGATGTTATCGGACGGATTATTACAATGTGCCAGTGGTATAAAGTGCTAAATGAATAAGGTTCATTTCTGTTATGAGGTTGTTGTGCATGTGTAATATGAATGTGTCCTGTTGTAAGGTTACTACGAACGTGTTATATGAAGGGTAAAAAATATCCCGTCAGAGGTAAACGGGAGTTCTTACTTGAAGCCTCCACCGTTAGACACTGAGCGCTCAGTAGGGTGACTGGGGCTGGGGTTTCATTAATAGAGGGGAGTTAGGTGGTTGGTGAAACTCAATTTGGTAATTGCAGTCCTTTGTTTTATGTGAGCTTTGGTTCTTTCCATCTAATAATTTGGTAATCATCTTACAGAGAATAAACTGCCTATGTGTTCAATTTACCCTATCCTGGTGTACAGTGGTTACCCTGCTTCTATTATTTAGGCTCTCTCCGGAGTAGGGGCATCTCACCTGCTACTGCTGGGTACTTCGGTCGGGGGGTGGGGGTACGGTGTGGGTACTTAAACATCACGCTATCCCCAACAGTACTACACTCCAGATTGGCACCGTGACGCTGATAGGGAAGTCCTGGAGCCTTAGCCGATCTGCTCACATAGTGCATGTAGCAGACTAGGGAGGCGATTGGTGAGGGTACAGGGACCTAGATCCTGCTGTACCTTCTCCGTCCGGAGGATTGGGCAGCCTAGACCCCTACTACGCAGGCTGTGGCCCAGTCTGTTACACATTGTTAAAATGGTTTAATTGAATATACGTGTAAAAGATAATCTATGTAGAAAACGTTAACAAAAGGATATTAGAACTTAAAGGAAAGAATTCATTTATGTTTTGGAATAAGGAAAGGTGTTAAAGGTAACTTGCTGTCTGAGCTACTAATGGTAATTATTTTCTGTACACTTTATAGCTCTTATGGTGAGTTCACAAGGCAAGGTTAAATAAAGGATTGTGAACCATCAGTTTGAGACACCGTCATTTCAACCGGGGACGCTACATTCTGTACATTGCCTGTTTTGACGCTCGTTGCATCACTTGGCTCTACTCATCAAGCTGGATCTGAGGAACTTTGTTTCTAATCTCTAGGGTATTCCTAGGCTGGTGAGATGCCGACTTCTGGTTTTGATGCTAATATGTTAACATGATTGTAGTTTTTTGTACATTTTGATGCTAGTTTTGTGTCTTTTCTCATCATGTTTAATCTGAGGAACTTTGTTTCTAGTCTCTACGAGATTCCTAGGCGGAGATACGCCCACACATCCGGTTTTGATGCTAACATGCTAAGTTTTGAGATTACTCCATATTCTGAATCTGGGTGTCGCTATACGCCTAGATCAAGCCTTTCAGCCTGATCTGAGCATGCCAAAGCATTTTACATGCTAACAGGCTAGCATGCTAACTTTAGAAATAATTAAAATGCTTGTAGCTTTTTTTATACAGTGCCTATTTTGACGCTAGTTTCATCACCTGATTCTACTCAACTCTGATCTGAGGAACTTTGTTTCTAGTGTCAACGACATTCCTAGGGTGAGTTACGCCCACTTCCGGTTATCTCACTGCTGATTTCCTGGAGCGGCTAGATTCCCTCAACCTATAACATGTTGATGTCCCCACACATTCCAGGGGTCACACACTTGACTTGGTCATTTCAAACTTCGCCCCCATCAGTAATCTACAGGTATATGATCTTGGTATCTCGGACCATAAAGTAGTGTCAATGGAGCTGCCCTTTCTCTCCCCCCATATCAAACCAAAACGTCAGATCTATTTCAGAAATCTGAAGACCATCAATGCAGATGCCCTGGCCCTGGACCTTAAATTTCTCTCCTCTGAACCTGTCAGCAGTGCAACAGCAGAGGTGCAACATGCACATCAATTTCTTCAGACAAAAAGTTGATAATATCCGTTAAAACCTCTCCATCACGAATATTTTGCCTCCTCCAACTGTCGACCTACTACCTGAGAAGGTCCAGCCACTTTGCTCCTTCTCTGCTACCACACGGGAAGAGGTGGAGAACGTCATCAGGAAAATGAAACCATCTACCAGTTCCCTGGACCCTTTCCCTTCAGCCCTGCTAAAGGTCAACATCTCTGCCGTCTCTCCACTCATCACCAGGATCATAAACCAATCCCTCCTGACTGGCCATATTCCTTCTACTTTAAAAACTGCTGTCATCGGACCTCTATTGAAAAAACCCACCATGGACTCTGAAGTTCTCTCTAACTATGGGCCCATCTCCAATCTTCCATGCCTCTCTAAAGTTCTGGAAAAAAACAGTTGCAGCACAACTTCATGATCACCTCAAACTGAATAACCTGTTTGAAAAATTTCAGTCCGGTTTCCGCCCTGGCCATAGCACCGAACCAGCCCTGGTCAGGGTCACCAATGACCTTCTGATGACGGCAGATACTGGTTCCCCTTCTATACTCATCCTCCTTGACCTGACAGCTGCTTTTGACACAATAGACCATAACATCCTCTTTCACCGCCTGCAATGCACCATGGGACTCTCAGGAACTGTTCATAACTGGTTCACGTCATACCTAACTGGCAGAACCGAACATGTCACCCTTGGCAGCGCAAAATCTCACATCCACAACGTCACCTGTGGTGTCCCACAGGGCTCTGTGCTTGGCCTCACTTGACACCAAGTCAAGTGTGTGACCCCTGGAATGTGTGGGGACATCAACATGTTGTTGTAGGTTGAGGGAATCTAGCAGCTCCAGGAAATCAGCAGTGAGAACCGGAAGTGGTCTTTACTCTACTCATCAACTCTGATCTGAGGAACGTTTTGTTTCTAGTGTCTACGACAATCCTAGGCTGAGTTACGCCCAGACTTCCGGTTTTGATGCTAATATGCTAGCATGATTGTAGTTTTTTCTGTACATTGCCTGTTTTGATGCTAGTTTTATGTCTTTACTCTACTCATCAGCTCTGATCTGAGGAACTTTGTTTCTAGTGTCGACGACATTCCTAGGCTGTGTTACGCCCACTTCCGGTTTTGATGCTAACGTGATTGTAGTTTTTTCTGTACATTGCCTGTTTTGATGCTAATTTCTTCACTTGCCTCTACTTATTAAGATGGATCTGAGGATCTTTGTTTCTAATCTCTACGGTATTCCTAGGCTGTGAGATGCCGACTTCTGGTTTTGATGCTAATATGCTAGCATGATTGTAGTTTTTTGTACATTGCCTGTTTTGATGCTAGTTTTATGTCTTCACTCTACTCATCAACTCTGATCTGAGGAACTTTGTTTCTAGTGTCAACGACATTCCTAGGGTGAGTTACGCCCACTTCCTGTTTTGATGCTAACATGATTGTAGTTTTTTCTGTACATAGCCTGTTTTGACGTTAGTTTAATGTCTTTACTCATCAACTCTGTTCTGAGGAACTTTGTTTCTAGTGTCAACGACATTCCTAGGCTGTGTTACGCCCACTTCCGGTTTTGATGCTAATATGCTAACATGATTGTAGTTTTTTTGTGCATTGCCTATTTTGATGCTAGTTTTATCTTTACTCATCAACTCTGTTCTGAGGAACTTTGTTTCTAATCTCTAGGGTATTCCTAGGCTGTGAGATGCTGACTTCTGGTTTTGATGCTAATATGCTAGCATGATTGTAGTTTTTTGTACATTGCCTGTTTTGACGCTAGTTTTATGTCTTTACTCATCAACTCTGATCTGAGGAACTTTGTTTCTAGTGTCGACGACATTCCTAGGGTGAGTTACGCCCACTTCCGGTTATCTCACTGCTGATTTCCTGGAGCGGCTAGATTCCCTCAACCTATAACAACATGTTGATGTCCCCACACATTCCAGGGGTCACACACTTGACTTGGTCATTTCAAACTTCGCCCCCATCAGTAATCTACAGGTATATGATCTTGGTATCTCGGACCATAAAGTAGTGTCAATGGAGCTGCCCTTTCTCTCCCCCCATATCAAACCAAAACGTCAGATCTATTTCAGAAATCTGAAGACCATCAATGCAGATGCCCTGGCCCTGGACCTTAAATTTCTCTCCTCTGAACCTGTCAGCAGTGCAACAGCAGAGGTGCAACATGCACATCAATTTCTTCAGACAAAAAGTTGATAATATCCGTTAAAACCTCTCCATCACGAATATTTTGCCTCCTCCAACTGTCGACCTACTACCTGAGAAGGTCCAGCCACTTTGCTCCTTCTCTGCTACCACACGGGAAGAGGTGGAGAACGTCATCAGGAAAATGAAACCATCTACCAGTTCCCTGGACCCTTTCCCTTCAGCCCTGCTAAAGGTCAACATCTCTGCCGTCTCTCCACTCATCACCAGGATCATAAACCAATCCCTCCTGACTGGCCATATTCCTTCTACTTTAAAAACTGCTGTCATCGGACCTCTATTGAAAAAACCCACCATGGACTCTGAAGTTCTCTCTAACTATGGGCCCATCTCCAATCTTCCATGCCTCTCTAAAGTTCTGGAAAAAAACAGTTGCAGCACAACTTCATGATCACCTCAAACTGAATAACCTGTTTGAAAAATTTCAGTCCGGTTTCCGCCCTGGCCATAGCACCGAACCAGCCCTGGTCAGGGTCACCAATGACCTTCTGATGACGGCAGATACTGGTTCCCCTTCTATACTCATCCTCCTTGACCTGACAGCTGCTTTTGACACAATAGACCATAACATCCTCTTTCACCGCCTGCAATGCACCATGGGACTCTCAGGAACTGTTCATAACTGGTTCACGTCATACCTAACTGGCAGAACCGAACATGTCACCCTTGGCAGCGCAAAATCTCACATCCACAACGTCACCTGTGGTGTCCCACAGGGCTCTGTGCTTGGCCTCACTTGACACCAAGTCAAGTGTGTGACCCCTGGAATGTGTGGGGACATCAACATGTTGTAGGTTGAGGGAATCTAGCAGCTCCAGGAAATCAGCAGTGAGATAACCGGAAGTGGTCTTTACTCTACTCAACTCTGATCTGAGGAACGTTTTGTTTCTAGCGTCTACGACATTCCTAGGGTGAGTTACGCCCACTTCCGGTTTTGTTGCTAATATGCTAACATGATTGTAGTTTTTTTGTGCATTGCCTGTTTTGATGCTAGTTTTATGTCTTTACTCATCAACTCTGATCTGAGGAACTTTGTTTCTAATCTCTAGGGCATTCCTAGGCTGGTGAGATGCCGACTTCTGGTTTTGATGCTAATATGTTAACATGATTGTAGTTTTTTTTCTGTACATTGCCTATTTTGATGCTAATTTCTTCACTTGATTCTACTCATCAAGCCGGATCTGAGTAACTTTGTTTCTAATCTCTAGGGTATTCCTAGGCTGTGTTACGCCCACTTCCGGTTTTGATGCTAATATGCTAACATGATTGTAGTTTTTTCTGTACTTTGCCTATTTTAATGCTAGTTTTATGTCTTTACTCATCAACTCTGATCTGAGGAACTTTTGTTTCTAGCGTCGACGACATTCCTAGGGTGAGTTACGCCCACTTCCGGTTTTGTTGCTAATATGCTAACATGATTGTAGTTTTTTTGTGCATTGCCTGTTTTGATGCTAGTTTTATGTCTTTACTCATCAACTCTGATCTGAGGAACTTTGTTTCTAGTGTCGACGACATTCCTAGGGTGAGTTACGCCCACTTCCGGTTTTGTTGCTAATATGCTAACATGATTGTAGTTTTTTTGTGCATTGCCTGTTTTGATGCTAGTTTTATGTCTTTACTCTACTTATTAAGATGGATCTGAGGATCTTTGTTTCTAATCTCTAGGGTATTCCTAGGCTGTGAGATGCCGACTTCTGGTTTTGATGCTAATATGCTAGCATGATTGTAGTTTTTTGTGCATTGCCTATTTTGATGCTAGTTTTATGTCTTTTCTCATCATGTCTGATCTGAGCAACTTTGTTTCTAGTGTCGACGACATTCCTAGGGTGAGTTCCGCCCACTTACGGTTATCTCACTGCTGATTTCCTGGAGCGGCTAGATTCCCTCAACCTATAACAACATGTTGATGTCCCCACACATTCCAGGGGTCACACACTTGACTTGGTCATTTCAAACTTCGCCCCCATCAGTAATCTACAGGTATATGATCTTGGTATCTCGGACCATAAAGTAGTGTCAATGGAGCTGCCCTTTCTCTCCCCCCATATCAAACCAAAACGTCAGATCTATTTCAGAAATCTGAAGACCATCAATGCAGATGCCCTGGCCCTGGCCCTGGACCTTAAATTTCTCTCCTCTGAACCTGTCAGCAGTGCAACAGCAGAGGTGCAACATGCACATCAATTTCTTCAGACAAAAAGTTGATAATATCCGTTAAAACCTCTCCATCACGAATATTTTGCCTCCTCCAACTGTCGACCTACTACCTGAGAAGGTCCAGCCACTTTGCTCCTTCTCTGCTACCACACGGGAAGAGGTGGAGAACGTCATCAGGAAAATGAAACCATCTACCAGTTCCCTGGACCCTTTCCCTTCAGCCCTGCTAAAGGTCAACATCTCTGCCGTCTCTCCACTCATCACCAGGATCATAAACCAATCCCTCCTGACTGGCCATATTCCTTCTACTTTAAAAACTGCTGTCATCGGACCTCTATTGAAAAAACCCACCATGGACTCTGAAGTTCTCTCTAACTATGGGCCCATCTCCAATCTTCCATGCCTCTCTAAAGTTCTGGAAAAAAACAGTTGCAGCACAACTTCATGATCACCTCAAACTGAATAACCTGTTTGAAAAATTTCAGTCCGGTTTCCGCCCTGGCCATAGCACCGAACCAGCCCTGGTCAGGGTCACCAATGACCTTCTGATGACGGCAGATACTGGTTCCCCTTCTATACTCATCCTCCTTGACCTGACAGCTGCTTTTGACACAATAGACCATAACATCCTCTTTCACCGCCTGCAATGCACCATGGGACTCTCAGGAACTGTTCATAACTGGTTCACGTCATACCTAACTGGCAGAACCGAACATGTCACCCTTGGCAGCGCAAAATCTCACATCCACAACGTCACCTGTGGTGTCCCACAGGGCTCTGTGCTTGGCCTCACTTGACACCAAGTCAAGTGTGTGACCCCTGGAATGTGTGGGGACATCAACATGTTGTAGGTTGAGGGAATCTAGCAGCTCCAGGAAATCAGCAGTGAGATAACCGGAAGTGGTCTTTACTCTACTCAACTCTGATCTGAGGAACGTTTTGTTTCTAGCGTCTACGACATTCCTAGGGTGAGTTACGCCCACTTCCGGTTTTGTTGCTAATATGCTAACATGATTGTAGTTTTTTTGTGCATTGCCTGTTTTGATGCTAGTTTTATGTCTTTACTCTACTTATTAAGATGGATCTGAGGATCTTTGTTTCTAATCTCTAGGGTATTCCTAGGCTGTGAGATGCCGACTTCTGGTTTTGATGCTAATATGCTAGCATGATTGTAGTTTTTTGTGCATTGCCTATTTTGATGCTAGTTTTATGTCTTTTCTCATCATGTCTGATCTGAGCAACTTTGTTTCTAGTGTCGACGACATTCCTAGGGTGAGTTCCGCCCACTTCCGGTTATCTCACTGCTGATTTCCTGGAGCGGCTAGATTCCCTCAACCTATAACAACATGTTGATGTCCCCACACATTCCAGGGGTCACACACTTGACTTGGTCATTTCAAACTTCGCCCCCATCAGTAATCTACAGGTATATGATCTTGGTATCTCGGACCATAAAGTAGTGTCAATGGAGCTGCCCTTTCTCTCCCCCCATATCAAACCAAAACGTCAGATCTATTTCAGAAATCTGAAGACCATCAATGCAGATGCCCTGGCCCTGGCCCTGGACCTTAAATTTCTCTCCTCTGAACCTGTCAGCAGTGCAACAGCAGAGGTGCAACATGCACATCAATTTCTTCAGACAAAAAGTTGATAATATCCGTTAAAACCTCTCCATCACGAATATTTTGCCTCCTCCAACTGTCGACCTACTACCTGAGAAGGTCCAGCCACTTTGCTCCTTCTCTGCTACCACACGGGAAGAGGTGGAGAACGTCATCAGGAAAATGAAACCATCTACCAGTTCCCTGGACCCTTTCCCTTCAGCCCTGCTAAAGGTCAACATCTCTGCCGTCTCTCCACTCATCACCAGGATCATAAACCAATCCCTCCTGACTGGCCATATTCCTTCTACTTTAAAAACTGCTGTCATCGGACCTCTATTGAAAAAACCCACCATGGACTCTGAAGTTCTCTCTAACTATGGGCCCATCTCCAATCTTCCATGCCTCTCTAAAGTTCTGGAAAAAAACAGTTGCAGCACAACTTCATGATCACCTCAAACTGAATAACCTGTTTGAAAAATTTCAGTCCGGTTTCCGCCCTGGCCATAGCACCGAACCAGCCCTGGTCAGGGTCACCAATGACCTTCTGATGACGGCAGATACTGGTTCCCCTTCTATACTCATCCTCCTTGACCTGACAGCTGCTTTTGACACAATAGACCATAACATCCTCTTTCACCGCCTGCAATGCACCATGGGACTCTCAGGAACTGTTCATAACTGGTTCACGTCATACCTAACTGGCAGAACCGAACATGTCACCCTTGGCAGCGCAAAATCTCACATCCACAACGTCACCTGTGGTGTCCCACAGGGCTCTGTGCTTGGCCTCACTTGACACCAAGTCAAGTGTGTGACCCCTGGAATGTGTGGGGACATCAACATGTTGTAGGTTGAGGGAATCTAGCAGCTCCAGGAAATCAGCAGTGAGATAACCGGAAGTGGTCTTTACTCTACTCAACTCTGATCTGAGGAACGTTTTGTTTCTAGCGTCTACGACATTCCTAGGGTGAGTTACGCCCACTTCCGGTTTTGTTGCTAATATGCTAACATGATTGTAGTTTTTTTGTGCATTGCCTGTTTTGATGCTAGTTTTATGTCTTTACTCATCAACTCTGATCTGAGGAACTTTGTTTCTAGTGTCGACGACATTCCTAGGCTGTGTTACGCCCACTTCCGGTTTTGATGCTAACGTGATTGTAGTTTTTTCTGTACATTGCCTGTTTTGATGCTAATTTCTTCACTTGCCTCTACTTATTAAGATGGATCTGAGGATCTTTGTTTCTAATCTCTACGGTATTCCTAGGCTGTGTTACGCCCACTTCCGGTTTTGATGCTAATATGCTAACATGATTGTAGTTTTTTCTGTACTTTGCCTATTTTAATGCTAGTTTTATGTCTTTACTCATCAACTCTGATCTGAGGAACTTTTGTTTCTAGCGTCGACGACATTCCTAGGGTGAGTTACGCCCACTTCCGGTTTTGTTGCTAATATGCTAACATGATTGTAGTTTTTTTGTGCATTGCCTGTTTTGATGCTAGTTT
Source organism: Brienomyrus brachyistius (assembly GCF_023856365.1). Taxonomy (NCBI): domain Eukaryota; kingdom Metazoa; phylum Chordata; class Actinopteri; order Osteoglossiformes; family Mormyridae; genus Brienomyrus; species Brienomyrus brachyistius. The sequence goes on along the minus strand of NC_064557.1, from coordinate 4,281,777 downwards.
TATGTCTTTACTCATCAACTCTGATCTGAGGAACTTTGTTTCTAGTGTCGACGACATTCCTAGGGTGAGTTACGCCTACTTCCGGTTTTGTTGCTAATATGCTAACATGATTGTAGTTTTTTTGTGCATTGCCTGTTTTGATGCTAGTTTTATGTCTTTACTCTACTTATTAAGATGGATCTGAGGATCTTTGTTTCTAATCTCTAGGGTATTCCTAGGCTGTGAGATGCCGACTTCTGGTTTTGATGCTAATATGCTAGCATGATTGTAGTTTTTTGTGCATTGCCTATTTTGATGCTAGTTTTATGTCTTTTCTCATCATGTCTGATCTGAGCAACTTTGTTTCTAGTGTCGACGACATTCCTAGGGTGAGTTCCGCCCACTTACGGTTATCTCACTGCTGATTTCCTGGAGCGGCTAGATTCCCTCAACCTATAACAACATGTTGATGTCCCCACACATTCCAGGGGTCACACACTTGACTTGGTCATTTCAAACTTCGCCCCCATCAGTAATCTACAGGTATATGATCTTGGTATCTCGGACCATAAAGTAGTGTCAATGGAGCTGCCCTTTCTCTCCCCCCATATCAAACCAAAACGTCAGATCTATTTCAGAAATCTGAAGACCATCAATGCAGATGCCCTGGCCCTGGCCCTGGACCTTAAATTTCTCTCCTCTGAACCTGTCAGCAGTGCAACAGCAGAGGTGCAACATGCACATCAATTTCTTCAGACAAAAAGTTGATAATATCCGTTAAAACCTCTCCATCACGAATATTTTGCCTCCTCCAACTGTCGACCTACTACCTGAGAAGGTCCAGCCACTTTGCTCCTTCTCTGCTACCACACGGGAAGAGGTGGAGAACGTCATCAGGAAAATGAAACCATCTACCAGTTCCCTGGACCCTTTCCCTTCAGCCCTGCTAAAGGTCAACATCTCTGCCGTCTCTCCACTCATCACCAGGATCATAAACCAATCCCTCCTGACTGGCCATATTCCTTCTACTTTAAAAACTGCTGTCATCGGACCTCTATTGAAAAAACCCACCATGGACTCTGAAGTTCTCTCTAACTATGGGCCCATCTCCAATCTTCCATGCCTCTCTAAAGTTCTGGAAAAAAACAGTTGCAGCACAACTTCATGATCACCTCAAACTGAATAACCTGTTTGAAAAATTTCAGTCCGGTTTCCGCCCTGGCCATAGCACCGAACCAGCCCTGGTCAGGGTCACCAATGACCTTCTGATGACGGCAGATACTGGTTCCCCTTCTATACTCATCCTCCTTGACCTGACAGCTGCTTTTGACACAATAGACCATAACATCCTCTTTCACCGCCTGCAATGCACCATGGGACTCTCAGGAACTGTTCATAACTGGTTCACGTCATACCTAACTGGCAGAACCGAACATGTCACCCTTGGCAGCGCAAAATCTCACATCCACAACGTCACCTGTGGTGTCCCACAGGGCTCTGTGCTTGGCCTCACTTGACACCAAGTCAAGTGTGTGACCCCTGGAATGTGTGGGGACATCAACATGTTGTTGTAGGTTGAGGGAATCTAGCAGCTCCAGGAAATCAGCAGTGAGAACCGGAAGTGGTCTTTACTCTACTCATCAACTCTGATCTGAGGAACGTTTTGTTTCTAGTGTCTACGACAATCCTAGGCTGAGTTACGCCCAGACTTCCGGTTTTGATGCTAATATGCTAGCATGATTGTAGTTTTTTCTGTACATTGCCTGTTTTGATGCTAGTTTTATGTCTTTACTCTACTCATCAGCTCTGATCTGAGGAACTTTGTTTCTAGTGTCGACGACATTCCTAGGCTGTGTTACGCCCACTTCCGGTTTTGATGCTAACGTGATTGTAGTTTTTTCTGTACATTGCCTGTTTTGATGCTAATTTCTTCACTTGCCTCTACTTATTAAGATGGATCTGAGGATCTTTGTTTCTAATCTCTACGGTATTCCTAGGCTGTGAGATGCCGACTTCTGGTTTTGATGCTAATATGCTAGCATGATTGTAGTTTTTTGTACATTGCCTGTTTTGATGCTAGTTTTATGTCTTCACTCTACTCATCAACTCTGATCTGAGGAACTTTGTTTCTAGTGTCAACGACATTCCTAGGGTGAGTTACGCCCACTTCCTGTTTTGATGCTAACATGATTGTAGTTTTTTCTGTACATAGCCTGTTTTGACGTTAGTTTAATGTCTTTACTCATCAACTCTGTTCTGAGGAACTTTGTTTCTAGTGTCAACGACATTCCTAGGCTGTGTTACGCCCACTTCCGGTTTTGATGCTAATATGCTAACATGATTGTAGTTTTTTTTGTGCATTGCCTATTTTGATGCTAGTTTTATCTTTACTCATCAACTCTGTTCTGAGGAACTTTGTTTCTAATCTCTAGGGTATTCCTAGGCTGTGAGATGCTGACTTCTGGTTTTGATGCTAATATGCTAGCATGATTGTAGTTTTTTGTACATTGCCTGTTTTGACGCTAGTTTTATGTCTTTACTCATCAACTCTGATCTGAGGAACTTTGTTTCTAGTGTCGACGACATTCCTAGGGTGAGTTACGCCCACTTCCGGTTATCTCACTGCTGATTTCCTGGAGCGGCTAGATTCCCTCAACCTATAACAACATGTTGATGTCCCCACACATTCCAGGGGTCACACACTTGACTTGGTCATTTCAAACTTCGCCCCCATCAGTAATCTACAGGTATATGATCTTGGTATCTCGGACCATAAAGTAGTGTCAATGGAGCTGCCCTTTCTCTCCCCCCATATCAAACCAAAACGTCAGATCTATTTCAGAAATCTGAAGACCATCAATGCAGATGCCCTGGCCCTGGACCTTAAATTTCTCTCCTCTGAACCTGTCAGCAGTGCAACAGCAGAGGTGCAACATGCACATCAATTTCTTCAGACAAAAAGTTGATAATATCCGTTAAAACCTCTCCATCACGAATATTTTGCCTCCTCCAACTGTCGACCTACTACCTGAGAAGGTCCAGCCACTTTGCTCCTTCTCTGCTACCACACGGGAAGAGGTGGAGAACGTCATCAGGAAAATGAAACCATCTACCAGTTCCCTGGACCCTTTCCCTTCAGCCCTGCTAAAGGTCAACATCTCTGCCGTCTCTCCACTCATCACCAGGATCATAAACCAATCCCTCCTGACTGGCCATATTCCTTCTACTTTAAAAACTGCTGTCATCGGACCTCTATTGAAAAAACCCACCATGGACTCTGAAGTTCTCTCTAACTATGGGCCCATCTCCAATCTTCCATGCCTCTCTAAAGTTCTGGAAAAAAACAGTTGCAGCACAACTTCATGATCACCTCAAACTGAATAACCTGTTTGAAAAATTTCAGTCCGGTTTCCGCCCTGGCCATAGCACCGAACCAGCCCTGGTCAGGGTCACCAATGACCTTCTGATGACGGCAGATACTGGTTCCCCTTCTATACTCATCCTCCTTGACCTGACAGCTGCTTTTGACACAATAGACCATAACATCCTCTTTCACCGCCTGCAATGCACCATGGGACTCTCAGGAACTGTTCATAACTGGTTCACGTCATACCTAACTGGCAGAACCGAACATGTCACCCTTGGCAGCGCAAAATCTCACATCCACAACGTCACCTGTGGTGTCCCACAGGGCTCTGTGCTTGGCCTCACTTGACACCAAGTCAAGTGTGTGACCCCTGGAATGTGTGGGGACATCAACATGTTGTAGGTTGAGGGAATCTAGCAGCTCCAGGAAATCAGCAGTGAGATAACCGGAAGTGGTCTTTACTCTACTCAACTCTGATCTGAGGAACGTTTTGTTTCTAGCGTCTACGACATTCCTAGGGTGAGTTACGCCCACTTCCGGTTTTGTTGCTAATATGCTAACATGATTGTAGTTTTTTTGTGCATTGCCTGTTTTGATGCTAGTTTTATGTCTTTACTCTACTTATTAAGATGGATCTGAGGATCTTTGTTTCTAATCTCTAGGGTATTCCTAGGCTGTGAGATGCCGACTTCTGGTTTTGATGCTAATATGCTAGCATGATTGTAGTTTTTTGTGCATTGCCTATTTTGATGCTAGTTTTATGTCTTTTCTCATCATGTCTGATCTGAGCAACTTTGTTTCTAGTGTCGACGACATTCCTAGGGTGAGTTCCGCCCACTTCCGGTTATCTCACTGCTGATTTCCTGGAGCGGCTAGATTCCCTCAACCTATAACAACATGTTGATGTCCCCACACATTCCAGGGGTCACACACTTGACTTGGTCATTTCAAACTTCGCCCCCATCAGTAATCTACAGGTATATGATCTTGGTATCTCGGACCATAAAGTAGTGTCAATGGAGCTGCCCTTTCTCTCCCCCCATATCAAACCAAAACGTCAGATCTATTTCAGAAATCTGAAGACCATCAATGCAGATGCCCTGGCCCTGGCCCTGGACCTTAAATTTCTCTCCTCTGAACCTGTCAGCAGTGCAACAGCAGAGGTGCAACATGCACATCAATTTCTTCAGACAAAAAGTTGATAATATCCGTTAAAACCTCTCCATCACGAATATTTTGCCTCCTCCAACTGTCGACCTACTACCTGAGAAGGTCCAGCCACTTTGCTCCTTCTCTGCTACCACACGGGAAGAGGTGGAGAACGTCATCAGGAAAATGAAACCATCTACCAGTTCCCTGGACCCTTTCCCTTCAGCCCTGCTAAAGGTCAACATCTCTGCCGTCTCTCCACTCATCACCAGGATCATAAACCAATCCCTCCTGACTGGCCATATTCCTTCTACTTTAAAAACTGCTGTCATCGGACCTCTATTGAAAAAACCCACCATGGACTCTGAAGTTCTCTCTAACTATGGGCCCATCTCCAATCTTCCATGCCTCTCTAAAGTTCTGGAAAAAAACAGTTGCAGCACAACTTCATGATCACCTCAAACTGAATAACCTGTTTGAAAAATTTCAGTCCGGTTTCCGCCCTGGCCATAGCACCGAACCAGCCCTGGTCAGGGTCACCAATGACCTTCTGATGACGGCAGATACTGGTTCCCCTTCTATACTCATCCTCCTTGACCTGACAGCTGCTTTTGACACAATAGACCATAACATCCTCTTTCACCGCCTGCAATGCACCATGGGACTCTCAGGAACTGTTCATAACTGGTTCACGTCATACCTAACTGGCAGAACCGAACATGTCACCCTTGGCAGCGCAAAATCTCACATCCACAACGTCACCTGTGGTGTCCCACAGGGCTCTGTGCTTGGCCTCACTTGACACCAAGTCAAGTGTGTGACCCCTGGAATGTGTGGGGACATCAACATGTTGTAGGTTGAGGGAATCTAGCAGCTCCAGGAAATCAGCAGTGAGATAACCGGAAGTGGTCTTTACTCTACTCAACTCTGATCTGAGGAACGTTTTGTTTCTAGCGTCTACGACATTCCTAGGGTGAGTTACGCCCACTTCCGGTTTTGTTGCTAATATGCTAACATGATTGTAGTTTTTTTGTGCATTGCCTGTTTTGATGCTAGTTTTATGTCTTTACTCATCAACTCTGATCTGAGGAACTTTGTTTCTAGTGTCGACGACATTCCTAGGCTGTGTTACGCCCACTTCCGGTTTTGATGCTAACGTGATTGTAGTTTTTTCTGTACATTGCCTGTTTTGATGCTAATTTCTTCACTTGCCTCTACTTATTAAGATGGATCTGAGGATCTTTGTTTCTAATCTCTACGGTATTCCTAGGCTGTGAGATGCCGACTTCTGGTTTTGATGCTAATATGCTAGCATGATTGTAGTTTTTTGTACATTGCCTGTTTTGATGCTAGTTTTATGTCTTCACTCTACTCATCAACTCTGATCTGAGGAACTTTGTTTCTAGTGTCAACGACATTCCTAGGGTGAGTTACGCCCACTTCCTGTTTTGATGCTAACATGATTGTAGTTTTTTCTGTACATAGCCTGTTTTGACGTTAGTTTAATGTCTTTACTCATCAACTCTGTTCTGAGGAACTTTGTTTCTAGTGTCAACGACATTCCTAGGCTGTGTTACGCCCACTTCCGGTTTTGATGCTAATATGCTAACATGATTGTAGTTTTTTTGTGCATTGCCTATTTTGATGCTAGTTTTATCTTTACTCATCAACTCTGTTCTGAGGAACTTTGTTTCTAATCTCTAGGGTATTCCTAGGCTGTGAGATGCTGACTTCTGGTTTTGATGCTAATATGCTAGCATGATTGTAGTTTTTTGTACATTGCCTGTTTTGACGCTAGTTTTATGTCTTTACTCATCAACTCTGATCTGAGGAACTTTGTTTCTAGTGTCGACGACATTCCTAGGGTGAGTTACGCCCACTTCCGGTTATCTCACTGCTGATTTCCTGGAGCGGCTAGATTCCCTCAACCTATAACAACATGTTGATGTCCCCACACATTCCAGGGGTCACACACTTGACTTGGTCATTTCAAACTTCGCCCCCATCAGTAATCTACAGGTATATGATCTTGGTATCTCGGACCATAAAGTAGTGTCAATGGAGCTGCCCTTTCTCTCCCCCCATATCAAACCAAAACGTCAGATCTATTTCAGAAATCTGAAGACCATCAATGCAGATGCCCTGGCCCTGGACCTTAAATTTCTCTCCTCTGAACCTGTCAGCAGTGCAACAGCAGAGGTGCAACATGCACATCAATTTCTTCAGACAAAAAGTTGATAATATCCGTTAAAACCTCTCCATCACGAATATTTTGCCTCCTCCAACTGTCGACCTACTACCTGAGAAGGTCCAGCCACTTTGCTCCTTCTCTGCTACCACACGGGAAGAGGTGGAGAACGTCATCAGGAAAATGAAACCATCTACCAGTTCCCTGGACCCTTTCCCTTCAGCCCTGCTAAAGGTCAACATCTCTGCCGTCTCTCCACTCATCACCAGGATCATAAACCAATCCCTCCTGACTGGCCATATTCCTTCTACTTTAAAAACTGCTGTCATCGGACCTCTATTGAAAAAACCCACCATGGACTCTGAAGTTCTCTCTAACTATGGGCCCATCTCCAATCTTCCATGCCTCTCTAAAGTTCTGGAAAAAAACAGTTGCAGCACAACTTCATGATCACCTCAAACTGAATAACCTGTTTGAAAAATTTCAGTCCGGTTTCCGCCCTGGCCATAGCACCGAACCAGCCCTGGTCAGGGTCACCAATGACCTTCTGATGACGGCAGATACTGGTTCCCCTTCTATACTCATCCTCCTTGACCTGACAGCTGCTTTTGACACAATAGACCATAACATCCTCTTTCACCGCCTGCAATGCACCATGGGACTCTCAGGAACTGTTCATAACTGGTTCACGTCATACCTAACTGGCAGAACCGAACATGTCACCCTTGGCAGCGCAAAATCTCACATCCACAACGTCACCTGTGGTGTCCCACAGGGCTCTGTGCTTGGCCTCACTTGACACCAAGTCAAGTGTGTGACCCCTGGAATGTGTGGGGACATCAACATGTTGTAGGTTGAGGGAATCTAGCAGCTCCAGGAAATCAGCAGTGAGATAACCGGAAGTGGTCTTTACTCTACTCAACTCTGATCTGAGGAACGTTTTGTTTCTAGCGTCTACGACATTCCTAGGGTGAGTTACGCCCACTTCCGGTTTTGTTGCTAATATGCTAACATGATTGTAGTTTTTTTGTGCATTGCCTGTTTTGATGCTAGTTTTATGTCTTTACTCATCAACTCTGATCTGAGGAACTTTGTTTCTAGTGTCGACGACATTCCTAGGCTGTGTTACGCCCACTTCCGGTTTTGATGCTAACGTGATTGTAGTTTTTTCTGTACATTGCCTGTTTTGATGCTAATTTCTTCACTTGCCTCTACTTATTAAGATGGATCTGAGGATCTTTGTTTCTAATCTCTACGGTATTCCTAGGCTGTGAGATGCCGACTTCTGGTTTTGATGCTAATATGCTAGCATGATTGTAGTTTTTTGTACATTGCCTGTTTTGATGCTAGTTTTATGTCTTCACTCTACTCATCAACTCTGATCTGAGGAACTTTGTTTCTAGTGTCAACGACATTCCTAGGGTGAGTTACGCCCACTTCCTGTTTTGATGCTAACATGATTGTAGTTTTTTCTGTACATAGCCTGTTTTGACGTTAGTTTAATGTCTTTACTCATCAACTCTGTTCTGAGGAACTTTGTTTCTAGTGTCAACGACATTCCTAGGCTGTGTTACGCCCACTTCCGGTTTTGATGCTAATATGCTAACATGATTGTAGTTTTTTTGTGCATTGCCTATTTTGATGCTAGTTTTATCTTTACTCATCAACTCTGTTCTGAGGAACTTTGTTTCTAATCTCTAGGGTATTCCTAGGCTGTGAGATGCTGACTTCTGGTTTTGATGCTAATATGCTAGCATGATTGTAGTTTTTTGTACATTGCCTGTTTTGATGCTAGTTTTATGTCTTTACTCATCAACTCTGATCTGAGGAACTTTGTTTCTAGTGTCGACGACATTCCTAGGGTGAGTTACGCCCACTTCCGGTTATCTCACTGCTGATTTCCTGGAGCGGCTAGATTCCCTCAACCTATAACAACATGTTGATGTCCCCACACATTCCAGGGGTCACACACTTGACTTGGTCATTTCAAACTTCGCCCCCATCAGTAATCTACAGGTATATGATCTTGGTATCTCGGACCATAAAGTAGTGTCAATGGAGCTGCCCTTTCTCTCCCCCCATATCAAACCAAAACGTCAGATCCATTTCAGAAATCTGAAGACCATCAATGCTGATGCCCTGGCCCTGGACCTTAAATGTCTCTCCTCTGAACCTGTCAGCAGTGCAACAGCAGAGGTGCAACATGCACATCAATTTCTTCAGACAAAAAGTTGATAATATCCGTTCATACCTCTCCATCACGAATATCTTGCCTCCTCCAACTGTCGACCTACTACCTGAGAAGGTCCAGCCACTTTGCTCCTTCTCTGCTACCACACGGGAAGAGGTGGAGAACGTCATCAGGAAAATGAAACCATCTACCAGTTCCCTGGACCCTTTCCCTTCAGCCCTGCTAAAGGTCAACATCTCTGCCGTCTCTCCACTCATCACCAGGATCATAAACCAATCCCTCCTGACTGGCCATATTCCTTCTACTTTAAAAACTGCTGTCATCGGACCTCTATTGAAAAAACCCACCATGGACTCTGAAGTTCTCTCTAACTATGGGCCCATCTCCAATCTTCCATGCCTCTCTAAAGTTCTGGAAAAAAACAGTTGCAGCACAACTTCATGATCACCTCAAACTGAATAACCTGTTTGAAAAATTTTAGTCCGGTTTCCGCCCTGGCCATAGCACAGAAACAGCCCTGGTCAGGGTCACCAATGATCTTCTGATGACGGCAGATACTGGTTCCCCTTCTATACTCATCCTCCTTGACCTGACAGCTGCTTTTGACACAATAGACCATAACATCCTCTTTCACCGCCTGCAATGCACCCTTGGACTCTCAGGAACTGTTCATAACTGGTTCACGTCATACCTAACTGGCAGAACCGAACATGTCACCCTTGGCAGCGCAAAATCTCACATCCACAACGTCACCTGTGGTGTCCCACAGGGCTCTGTGCTTGGCCTCACTTGACACCAAGTCAAGTGTGTGACCCCTGGAATGTGTGGGGACATCAACATGTTGTTGTAGGTTGAGGGAATCTAGCAGCTCCAGGAAATCAGCAGTGAGATAACCGGAAGTGGTCTTTACTCTACTCATCAACTCTGATCTGAGGAACGTTTTGTTTCTAGTGTCTACGACAATCCTAGGCTGAGTTATGCCCACTTCCGGTTTTCATGCTAATATGCTAACATGATTGTAGTTTTTTCTGTACATAGCCTATTTTGACACTAGTTTTATGTCTTCACTCTACTCATCAACTCTGATCTGAGGAACTTTGTTCCTAGTGTCGACAACATTCCTAGGCTGAGTTACGCCCACTTCCGGTTTTGATGCTAATATGTTAACAGGATTATCTGCTGTATTATCCCCCCATTAAACTAAAAAACCTTGCAGTGCCAATTCATGTATCTGCATTTAAAAAAAAAATAATAATTTGTATCCTGGTGCAGGGATGCCTTCCTTGGTCCAAAGAGGTGAGTGCTCAAATGATGTTAGTGGTATGATAGAAATGTTAATATCAGCACACATATTAGTGTGTGTTCCTCAATATAATAGTAAGTGTCCCCGTGCTTTGCATACATAAATGCTACACAAGTTATCCCCCCTACAAACTGAATCCATTTCTGATGTTGCCAGCGGGTTCCTGAGGCCACCCCCCGCCAAGTGTGCCCCACGTACCTCATATTAAACCCTTGAGGTGTCCAGGTCTGTAGTCGCTGGATCCACCTGTATTCCATTCTGACCCTTTGTGCGTGACCATGTACTATTTGCTAGTAAGCCTGAAATTACTACATTGTTTAGGCCATGTTATTGGAAGTGTTGTGCTACCATAATGAGCTTGGTATTCTGGGAAAATGTGTACAAGTGTTGTTTAAGACTAATGGTTTACTAATTTGTTGCCCGTCTCTCCCACATACTTTTCCTGACAATGGTTACATTGGATCAGAAAGATCACATTACAGGTAGTGAGGGAGATGTTTTCCTGAATAACAAATGTGAGATCCCAATGCCTTATGCTGTTAATTGGTTTAAAATAAGGGCATACCTGTGCTAAGGTATTGTCTTTAAAAGTATTGAATTTGGAATGCACTAAAATATCCTTAAGATTTTTGTTTTACCGATAGGCGGAGATGAACCTGAATTTTTGCAACTGTTGTGTCCTCTGAAAGTAATTTTTAAGCTTATTTAATGTTACAGCTTTCGAGGAGTAGGTAGTGATAAATATAATTATTGTACATTGCTCTGTTATAGACTGGGTTGGTATATAGATGTCCCTTAATGTTTTGGCTTTGATTTTGTCAGTGGGATGTAATAATTAGTTTCTTCCAATTGCCTTAGTGCTTCTAATTTGTACTGCTGTGTATCCAAGATAAAGCCTCAGGGATCGTTATCTGCCGGTTTAACACTAGAATTCCTGGAAAAATGAGGCTCTCCTCACAAGGAGCCCCCCCTCTTACTCCCCTCACAAGCTGCCCGCCCCCTCTCCAGCACCATTAACACCTTTTGTTTTGCAAATGAATCACAGTCACTCAGCTGAAGTCATCCCCCAGCCTGAAGTCACTTCTTCAACTCAGGTCTGCACTAAAGAGTTTATCTAGTGATGTGTTGTAAGGAATAGTATACATGCTTTGATACATAATAATTTGAAATACAGTGGAACCCCCAAATCTACTACGGTAACCTTGGTGTCAATTACACAAATATATTTGATATAGCAAATACATATATTTTGATGTATGTTCTGTGTCTACAACTATATGTGTAAATTTATGACGAAATAACAAATGTTAGGTTTTGTGGACAATCTCATACACGTGCATGCATGTGCATTTCTGATGTAAACACTTCATGTGCCACATGGGAAAAAGTTGCATCATTGATTCATGAGTACAAGCTGCAGGAATATTGACAAAGAATGTGTAAATTTCAAGTATCAGATGGTATAAAGATAAAGAGCATGTGTGTGTATGATAGAGAGAGAGAGTCCGTGTCATTCAAGTGGAAGATACACATTTATTATACAAAATAAGCACATACACAAAAGATACAAAACCTTTTCAATCCACTAACAGTCATCACACACCCAAGGACCCTCCTTCCTACACTTGCGACAGGTGTACCTGTCACACTGCACACATCTCTCTGTACTGTGGTTCCTATTACAGTGACGGAGCACCTGACACTGAGTCCTCTTTCCAGTGGCAAGCTGAGGAACAGAAGCTTGTCTAAGCTGTGTCTTCATTTCTTTTTCAATCTCTTTTTCTTGCATAAATCGACGCCGAAGTTCCTCTGCAAGGTGGGCCATGAACACTCGTCTTTTCTCTGTGGATCCTGTACATGCCTTGTACAGAATGTGGGCGTTCATCGCTGCCAGGTCAAGGATATTGTAGAACACGGCAACTGGCCACCGGCGTGTTCCAGCACGCACCGTGTACGCACGCACCTTCTGGTCCATGATGTCGACACCACACTAAAAAAAAGAAAGAGACTCGTGTTACATTTTGAATCAATTTACATGTATAGTACATATAAAAAAATTAAGTACTTTCACATACCTTCATACAGTTGTAGTCTGTTACCGTGTTTGGTTTTTTCTTCCGATCCATGCCGATCTCCACGTTCCGGTGCAAGGTGCTCAGAATGCAGACAGACTTCTTCTTTTTGGGTGCATAGACTGTCAGAATAACAGGGCCTGTTCTAAACACTTGTGTGGATAATTCCTTGAGTCTTGAAACATCTTTAGCCTGAGGTGGAAGTTCCCGTCGTATCTTATTTATGGTGCCAAGCAAAGTCGTGTTGCGCTTCAGTAGTCGGTTAGCCAGAGACAGAGATGTGAAAAAGTTGTCGGTTGTAACAGTTCTGCCCTTGTCCAGATATGGTTCCATGAGCTTTGTGACGACATTCTCAGAAAGTCTTTCTCCTGTGGGACGACTGGGATCTTTTCCTAAGTACGGACTAGAGTTGCACATGTACTTGGTCTCTAAATCAGCTGCAATCCAAAACTTGATACCAAATTTATCAGGCTTCGTAGCGATGTATTGCAAGAAAGGACAACGGACCTTGGTCGGAAACAGCTGCTCGTCGACAGTAAGATGCTGGCCTGGGTTGTAACTTGAAATACAGTTACGAATGAAACGTTGCCAGATGTCTGAAATTGCTGCAAATCTGTCAGTTTTTGCTCGTTCTGCACGGGTGTCCTTGTTATCAAAGCGCAAATATCTCATGATTGCTTGGTAGCGGTCACGGGGCATTGTATTCTTGATTGCCGGCACCAGAAATAATTCAGACCAGGCATCAACCACTGCACCAACTGGGCTTGTCGTCGCTTTCGTGAACAAAATGGATATGAATGCCATCAGCTCACAGAGAGAAAGGGTCCAGCTGGGGTCTGTTCTGCAGCCTTCATGGACCGTGCAATCCCTGATGGTCATCAGCATCCCTATGTCGATCAAACACAGAAAACTCTGCAGTCGGCTTGTGATTCTACTCTGTAGGAAGATAAATGAATAAAGGTAAATATACACAGTAAAGGTCATTCTGAATTGATTTTATATAAAGAACAAGAAAAAGCATAATCATAGGAACTTTGCATGATACCTTGGCGTGCTCTGTAGGCCCTGCTGTCTCACTGAAGGAAAAGCATGCAGAGGGATCACTGGCAGGGAGACGTCCAACATCTTCTTTTTCCCAAACAGTGCCATCTTTAGCCTTCATGCAAAGTCCACCTGCAGTGTCCTTCTGCGTTACCTGAGTTACCACACGTTTCTTGCGGGGAGGGCTGCTGTTCTCTTTATCTAATGTACCATCCTCGCCATCTGCTGACATGGCCGAGTGCCCATCTGTATCCGTATCTTCGTCTTCTTCCACAATCAAAGTGAGTTCTTCGCCACCATCAGAGTCACAATCATTCATCGCATTCAGGATGGCCAAAGCTTCCGAAGGGGTGTATTGCTTCTTGTTTGCCATTGCAGTGTCAGTTCACTCCACAAGGTACCAAGAAGAAATCAATTGATTCACCTGGATCTATGTGTCAACTTTTATTCTGTTACATCAGAACACGCCCTCAGCCACGCCCACAGACTGAGTAATTAGCACTTTTGAGTGCTCATAACTGCACATCCTGCTTCATGCACACACGTCTGGAGTAATTTACAGTCTTTTGTGTGCTCATAACTATGCAATGTTTCATATGTAGCGTACAAAGTGTTTCCGTGCAAGGTGCACTATGGCATTATTATTATTATTATTTTTATAACAAAAGGTTGAACATTACACATTACATAACATTTTGGCACCCCTCAAATTAACAATATTTCGTTCTTACTTAGTGATTCATTTATAATGCATATATCGTGCTAATGTTGTGCCAGGGTTCTTTTACCGATATACGTAAATCAATTTATCTTTTAGCTCTAACTTTTACAACAGAATAAGGTTACACAGATTGTTGCAGACATCAGCTGTATGTATTTATTATATTAAAAATAACCGATTGAATGTGATACGGAAACATACACACGCACACGAAAGTCTTTTTTTATTATGCCGTAATTATATATTTGGACCGCAATCTGTTTATGAATAATTAGCACTTTTGTGTGCTCAGAACTGCCCATCCTGTTTCATACGTACATCACGAAGTGTTTGTGTGCACTGTGGCATCTCATAATCCCACACACAAATGCACACACGTCCGGAGTAATTTACAGTCTTTTGTGCGCTCATAACTGCGCGATCTTTTTCGCAAGTAGCGACGTCAGTTTACATTCAGAGCGCATTGTGCACTCTCATAACAAATGGACATAGTAATCAGCAGTCTTTTGTGTGCTTGGACTTCATACAGTGATTACGGTCTTTGCACATTGCAAGTTGCAGGTTTTTCTTCACTACCTATAAAAATTCTTTGTCTGTCGGTACATTTATAATTCAAATATAATGTCAGGGTAATTTTAATGACATACATTAATTAATTTGTCATTTAGCCCTGATCGAACTTTAAAACTGAAAATCAGATTAACACCGATTGCTACAGGCAGTAAGCAAATGCATGTATTTATTCTATCAAATACTTTCGGGAAACTGAAATTGCCGAATCAAGAGAAATGGGGATTCAACTGTGTTTCAAATTACGATATAATAACGCATGTATTTTACGATTCCTCAGACCACACTGTTAGGAAACGTTTCTGTGCAGACCCGAAGCTGAAACCGTGAAACTCCGCTTTCATTTGCAAAACAATAGGTGTTGATTGGCGCTGATGAGGGGGCGGGCAGCTTGTGTGGGGAGTGAGGGGGGGGCTCCACCCGAGGTGCGTCCGAAAAATTTCGTTGACTTCAGGGATCGTAGTGTTAATGATTATATCTTTATTCTTATGTAATGTTTTTATGGCCCTCTGCTGCATTGTAATATTGGGTTTTTGTGTGTAATGGTGTGTGAGTGATTAAACTCATACAATGATTGATAACAATATTTAATTTAATCGGTAGAAACCTGCAGTGCTTTTTTTACTGTAGTGCTGTTTGAAAATATTAGATTACTTTATAGTATTACAATAGGAAACTATACATCTAGTATAAATGACTGTTCCCCGTAGTGGTAAGCCCTGGGAAGTAAGCATATGGCAGGCAATGGGTTTTAAAGGTAAGTTCATATCTCCTGTTTTTTGTTTCAGAATTTTTTCTTGCAGGTCACCTTGGTGATAATGGTTCAACTGAATAAAATATCATGCCCCCTGGTGGTTGTTGTTAATTATTGCCTTTGGGAGGGGGGTTTCAGGTACATTTACCAAGGGGGATCCCAAAAAGGTAAGTAAAAAATGGTAAGTAAGGGGGTTGGGGTGCTTTAGGGGGTTAGGGTGCTTTAGGGGGGTTAGGGTGCTTTAGGGGGGTTAGGGTGCTTTAGGGGGGTTAGGGTGCTTTAGGGGGGTTAGGTGTTGAGGTTTATGGTTGGGGTAAGTGTTGGGTTTATGGTTGGGGTAAGTGTTAGGCTTGGGGTTTGGGGTTTCTTAGTGTTGTGCTGGGGGTTTCTAAGTGCTGGGGGGTTTCTAAGTGCTGGGGGGTTTCTAAGTGCTGGGGGGTTTCTAAGTGCTGGGGGGTTTCTAAGTGCTGGGGGGTTTCTAAGTGCTGGGGGGTTTCTAAGTGCTGGGGGGTTTCTAAGTGCTGGGGGGTTTCTAAGTGCTGGGGGGTTTCTAAGTGCTGGGGGGTTTCTAAGTGCTGGGGGGTTTCTAAGTGCTGGGGGGTTTCTAAGTGCTGGGGGGTTTCTAAGTGCTGGGGGGTTTCTAAGTGCTGGGGGGTTTCTAAGTGCTGGGGGTTTCTAAGTGCTGGGGGTTTCTAAGTGCTGGGGGGTTTCTAA